>NW_004955523.1:760489-784097 GCF_000276665.1 Chinchilla lanigera | reverse complement strand
CGCCGCCGGTCCCGCCGCCGCCGCCGGTGGCGCTTCCCGAGGCCTCGCCGGGGCCCGGGTACTCGAGCTCGACGGCCCCCGCGGCCCCGTCCTCCTCGGGCTTCATGAGCTTCCGCGAGCAGCACCTGGCGCAGCTCCAGCAGCTGCAGCAGATGCACCAGAAGCAAATGCAGTGCGTGCTCCAGCCCCACCACCTGCCCCCGCCCCCGCTGCCGCCGCCGCCGGTGCTGCCGGGGGGCGGCTACGGAGACTGGCAGCCGCCGCCGCCGCCGATGCCGCCGCCGCCCGGGCCGGCGCTCAGCTACCAGAAGCAGCAGCAGTACAAGCACCAGATGCTGCACCACCAGCGCGACGGGCCGCCCGGCTTGGTCCCCATGGAGCTGGAGTCGCCCCCGGAGTCGCCCCCGGTGCCGCCGGGGTCCTACGTGCCCCCGTCGCAGTCGTACATGCCCCCGCCTCAGCCGCCCCCGTCCTACTACCCGCCGTCCGCGTCCCAGCCCTACCTGCCCGCGGCTCAGCCGTCCCCCTCGCAGTCCCCACCTGCCCAGTCCTACCTGGCGCCCACCTCCTCCTACTCGTCCTCCTCGTCCTCCTCGCAGTCCTACCTGAGCCATTCCCAGTCCTACTTGCCCGCTTCTCAGGCTTCTCCCTCCCGCCCCGCGCAGGGCCACTCTAAACCCCAGCTGCTGCCGCCCCCGTCCGTCCCTCCTGCGAGTAAGACACCTGTCCAGCAGGAGCCTTTGGAGAGCGGGGCCAAGAACAGAAGTGCTGAGCAGCAGCAAGCCGCTCCCGAGCCGGACCCCTCCACGATGACCCCGCAGGTAAGAGCGGGTCGGCCTGAGCCGCGTCTCCGACCGGGAAGGCCCTGAGCCAGCGGGCCTGGAGGCGTTAGTAGGTGCGTCGCCTAATCAGCATACAGTGACTGGCTCGTTTACACTTCAGCGGATTCCTTAGGAGTCGGGGGCCTGACGCCCAGCTTTTTAATTAGCTGATTTGGCTTAGTGAAAGAGCAGTGTTTAAAGATGTGTCTAGACACGGTAGAATAGTGGGGTTCCTCGAGAGTTACTTCTCAGGTACTGTATATGCATTGGTTTCCTTTGGTCAACCTCCTAGGTGTTGTTGCAGGGAGCCCTGTTTTGTTTTGTTTTGTTTTGTCTTTTTGAGACAGGGTCTCGCTGTGTAGTTCAGGCTGGCCTTCAGCTCACTTTGTAGCCCATGCTGGCCTCGAACTCACAGTGGTCCTCCTGCCTCAGCCTCCCGAGTGCTGGGCCCGGTCCGAGCCTTGTTTTAAAGTTGTATTTTAAATTAAAATTTCCACTTGATAGGCAGTATTAAAAGGAAGCCTCTCAAAAGGCTGACATATAAATGCATGTAAATCTTTGTGACCAGTTAACCTCTTTGAAAAAGAAGGGTGAAGTGTAGCTGTCAGCTTCCTGAATTATGAGTTCTCGGCAAATGAAGGATGAGGCATCTTAATTATGCTTGTAGGTGCATTTGCAATGCATAGGTAAATCTCTAGCTATTTGAACCTTTGGAGATCTGTTGATCCATTTTAGGAATTGATTTCTCTTTTTTTTACTTAAATATAGTGTTCAGACATGATCAGTTTGCTACATCTTACTACCATTCACTCCAAAATAATAGCTTTGGGGTGTAACCATGATGAAAAAATACAAGTAAATAAAGTCGTTCATGCGTGAGCTATCCCTCTAAACTTCTGTTTGAAGGGACACTTCCCACAGAAAAGATTGACGGGTAGTGGGAATAAATGGATTCCCCTGAGAGGGAAGGTAGAACTAAAGCAGAATAGATCATTTGTTATGATTTCTTAAAATACACACTTGTACAATTACTGGTCTACTTTCTTTCTTTTTTTTTTTTTTTCCTACCTCAACAAGGAAAAACAGAATCTTGTGATATACAAGCTTAGATTTAGATATAGAAAATTTTCACCAGAGGAATAGCGTGTTCTAATTTTATAGTGGTTTAGCATTAGAAATTAAGAACTGAAGCAAGTTGTGCGAAGAAATGATGCTTGGCCTGTCATCAGGAGAAAACACTTGAGATCCTGGGACAAAACAGTAGAGTGATTCCCTTAGCATACACCACATTGTATAATCTCACCGGCTTATTTCCCCTGCATTGCTCTATTATAGAGGTAGAATTTGTGTTCTCTTTTTTACCTTTCTGAAATTATGTGTTTTTGTTGTCAAGCTTTCTCAGTTCAAGCCAAAATATGACCTTTGTCTTCTCGGCTCTACCGGACTTTTTCTGGCTGCATTGAGAAACAAATGAATTGTATTTTTGGAGGCTTGTGTGTGGCTGGCCTTAATATAAATACACTGTTTTTGCTCGTTCCTTCGTTCTTTCTTTCTTTTTTCTTTCCTTCCTTTCTTTTTTTTTTTTTGGAGATGTCTCGCTGTGTAGTTCAGGCTGGCCTTAAATTCATTGTGTAGCCCAGGCTGGCCTCGAACTTGCAGCAGTGCTATTGCCTTAGCCTCCTGAGTGCTGGGATTGCAGGCGTCCACCACCGGGCCCGGCTACCTTCACTTTTCTTTATATATTGGTCTGTAATGAACTTCTTCCAGCGCCTTAAATATTCAGTGCCTCCATTTCCTTAGTGAGAAGCAAAAAGAAAGTGATGGAAGATAAGGCTTAAAGACTGTGCGTGGACCAAGTCAAGAAAGGATCTTGAAAACAAAAAGGACCTTGTAGGCCTACAGTTTCTTCACCTCTGTGTCAGATTCATCCCAGTTTCCTCAGCCCTCTCCCCCTAAAGCTGTATTATTCTAAGGACTGCTCGTGGAGCTGTGACTGCTCATGCGTCTGAGTTGGTGCAGTTCTTCAGATATAAAGTCCCGCGCAGATAGGGCTGTCTTCCTTACCTGTTTAACTCTCTCCAGCACCTAGAATAGTGTCTTGCTATCTGTAGACCCTCCACAAAGATTTGTTCAGTAAGAGTCAAGAATTGTCATCCTTTAGACATAAAATACTTTGGTTTATGCCAGTGCCGGTCTCTGATAACCCATCTACATATTTTTTCATTCATGTTTTACTGCTAGAAAATTGAATTATTTTATGTAGAAAGATTTTATACTAGAGAAAATGACACAAATGCTTATCACTTAAATTTGATACCTATTAAGATGTTGCCATTTTACTTCACCAAGACTATTTCTTGTTGCTGTTGAAATATTTTAAAATAGCGACCCCCCCCATGTTGACTAGGCTAGCTTTGAACTCTGAATCTCCCTGCCTCAGCCTCCCAGTGGGATTACAGGTACCTTTACTCAACTTTAAAGCAAATCTTAGATATTATTTCTTTTGTTTTGTTTTTGTTTTTTCTCCGGTACCGGGAACCGAACTCACGACCTTGCGCTTGCCAGGCAGGCGCTTTTGCCGCTGAGCTAAATCCCCAGCCCCTAGATATTATTTCATCTCTGCTTTTTTTTCTTAGTGCTAGGGGTCAAACCAGGGCCTCATTCATGCTAGATAAGGACTGGTACCAGTAATCTACATCTTCAGTCTTGCCATCCCTACACTTTTAACTAGGTACCTCTTCAGAAAAAATAGATCTTTTCTAATGTAAATGTAGTCTAACGTCTAAAAATATTAAGAGTTTCTTAGTACCATCTATTACCCAGTCCATTCAGGTTTCTCATCGTGCTACCAATTAAAAATAATTCCTTGATACCGGTAGCATTTTGTTGATTTGTTCAAATCAAAATCCAAAGCAGGAAGCACAAAAGACTCAGTGTAGATGCGGGCTTCTCAGCCTCATCACAGTAGACCTTCAGACAGGTTGTTCTTTGTTCCGGGAGGTTTGTCCCGTGCACTGTAGGGTGTTTATCAGCAGCTCTGTTTACCGCCCGGTAGATGCCAGTAGTGGGCTCCCAGTTGTGGCAACCAGAAATATTTCCAGGCATTGCTACATGCACTGTGGAGGACAGTGTCATCCCAAGTTGAGAATCCCCATGGAGGACCCTTCTTTCCTGCAGTCTTTCTTTCTGCCTCAAGCCATTAAGCGTAACGAAAACTCCGTCAGTTGTTCAGAAAAGCAACCCACATTCTGGCTTTGCTCTCCCCTGGTGTTATTTAACTTGTTCCTCTGTCTTGTATGTTTCCTATAAGTTAGATGTTAGCCCTAAAACCTACTTAGAGTGAAGTTGAGCTTTCTTTTGGCAGTCCTAGTGAAGAGGTGGTGCATGGTACATCATTTGTATCCAGTGGTCGGGATGCAGTGCCAGCTGTCTCACTTCCTGCTGCCAAGATTGGTCAGTGGCTTCAGGTGGTGACAGTTTGGTCCCTCTACTGTAACCCCTTGTTAGTCTGCAGCTAATGTTCGTACGGTTGTTCATCTGTTGGTGGTCTCTGCATGAGTAAATTATTTCATTAAGATCTGCAGCGTGGTGATTGTTTCCTGCCATTCCTTCCTCACTTACTGCATGAAATTCTGTAAAGAAAAACTTTCGCTCATGAAATAGGACTGTTTGATTGGAAATACAGTTATTATAGGAAAAACAGGATAAATACTTTTTGTTCTTGTTTATTTTGGAGACAAGACCTCTCTGTGCAGTTCAGGCTGGCCTTAACTCACTATATAGCCCATCCTGGCCTTGAACCTGCAGTGATCCTCCTGCCCCAGCTTTCCCCAAGTGCTGGGATTACAGGCGTGTGCCCATGCTCGGCTCAGCAGGTTACATACGTGATATTCTGTCATTATCTCCCAGTTTTCTGAGTAAAGCATTGATAATTCAGTGGAATATTTTTTAAAGGATCTATGTTAAAGGATTGACTGGGTAAAGTGGATAGTAGTGTTTTTTTCCTGAGTCGTTATCTTTTCATTCTCAAAATAATTCACTTAGGTAAAGCTGTTAACCTTGGGTTTTGTTGTGTTGTGTTGGGTTTAGACAGAGCTGGCCTTGGATGCATTATGTAGCCCAGGCTGGCCTCAGATTTGCAGCAATCCTCCTGTCTCAGCTTCCTGAGTGCTGGAATCACAGGCCTGTGATTAGCGTTTTTAGACCATGTATTTAATGTTCAAGTATTGATTGACTAGCAACTGTGCACTAAGCACCGGCTTGGTGGTGGAGTGGAAATGGTAAGCAAGCCCAACATGGTGCCTGCTGTCACTGACCTTTACTCCACCCACCTGGGGGGGTAGCATTAATACAGTAAGAGAAGTACCGGTATGGTAGGATTATAAAATAGAAAACATCGTTAGACTCTTCCATAGAAAAAGATGACCTTTGTTTTTATATTTAAATTTACCATTGTATTCCAGTGCCTTGCACCAGCTTTAGCATGTAGTAGATGGAAAAGAAACACATTTTTAAATTTAAAAAAAATTTTTTTTTTTTTTTTAAGAGACAGGATCTCACTGTATAGTCCAGGCTGGTGTTGAACTTACTGCATAGCCCAGGCTGGCCTCCATCTCATGGTGATCCTCCTGCCTCAGCCTCACTAGTGCTGGGATTACAGGCATGTGTCACCTTGCCCAGCTGGAGGGGGAATATTTTTTAAATGATTCAATATGACTGAGAGCTGTAAACTAATTGAAGAAGGCTCCATTTGTGAAATGTTTTTAAGTGAATCCTAAAGAATAAGCAAGAACTAACCATACAAAATTCAAAGAGTTAAGTTTAGGGAGGATTACTGAAAGCTCTGGGGGAGAATAGTAAACATAAAATTGATCAGGGAGATCTTTGAAAACTTTATTCTAAGAGCAGTAGAAGGATTTTACATAGGTAGATAGGATAGATTGACTTGTATTTTTTCAGTGCCAGGAATTAAACACAGTACCTTGCTCGTGCTAGGCAGGTGCTCTACCACTGAGCTACATCCGCAGCCTCAGATTGAATTTTTGAAAGCGCACTCTGCTTGCAGTGTGGAGAGTAGAACTGAAAGGCAAAAGAGTAGTTTAGAAAAAACAGTTGCTGGAGTAGCCCAGGCAGAAGAGAACAGTCGTTCAGACTTGGATGTTGTTACAGAAATGGAGAGAAGTAGCCAGACTGGAGAAATCCTTAGCTGCTAGAATTCAATTGGAGATCACTTGAGCATTTGTGGCAAGGCGGGCATCGGATGGGATGGACTGCTGGATTATTGGTGGCCCCATTTATTAAAATAGGGAAGCCTAGAAAAGGAGGAGAAAACCAGGTCTGGGAATGAGGAGGAAACGATGAGTTAACTTTTAGACACACAGAGCTTGGGGCCTGTGAGGCGTAGATTCCAAATGAAGATGTTCATTGACAGATACAGGTCTGGAGTCTAAAGCAGGTTACGGAATTGTCAGCATAAAACAGTGGTGCAGTATTTGAAGACACAAAGTAGAGGAAGTCTTCCGAGGCGTGTGTGTAGGGTAAGAGCAGAACTTAGAGAGCGTTGAGGCTGGCCTCACGGAGTGGCAGCATCGCAGAGAGCCCGTAAAAGGAAGGCCAGGTCACGTAGGGAGGTGGGAAATCAAGGCTTCAGCACCACGGTGTGTGCGGGGAGGGCTGTAGGACCTGCTAGAGACGGAGTGCCCGGACTGCAACCCAGAACCCACTTACTTATCTCAAAGTGCCAACACACAGCTAAACCTGAGCACCTGGCTGCTGGGGTAATACTGGGGCAGCCTGGCTCGGGGGCTGGCAGAGAGGGTTCTGTGTGCCCCCTGCAGCGCGCAGGTCATGGGTTCTCTACCACTGTTCCAGGAGCAGGGAGTGGGCAGCTGTGTCAAGTACTGCCGACAGACAGGACCAGCCGGATAACGATTTTGAGTTATCTTTTGCCCTTACTGACATGTAGATTATTGTTGACCTTGGCAGGAGCAGCTTCATAGTGACTGAAGCCATTTTGCATTGATTTGAGGAGTGATGGAAGGTGAGGATGGGGATGGTGAGTATAGACACTCTTTCAAGCAGTTTGTGACTGAAGGGGCCTGAGAGGGAATGAAGGCAGGAGCTGGAGGAGGAGACAGAGGAGCACTTTTCTTTTTAAAAATGGGGCTGGGGATGTGGCTCAGTGGTACAGCTCCTGCCTAGAAAGCATGAGGTCGTGAGTTTGATTCCTGGTACAAAAAAAAAATACAACCTTTCTCTTTCTAAAAATGGGGACTAAGTTTGTCTTATGGTCCTAGTTTCTAGAGTAGATTGTGAGCCTTAAAAATATTTAAAACAAACATTTTAAATTAATTTTTAAAATATAAATATAATTCATTATTTTACCAGATTTTTCTCATCTCGCCTTAAGGTATGATATAGTCAGTAGTACACGCCTGTAATCCCAGTGCTCGGGAGCCTGAGGCAGGAGGATCATTGTAAGTTTGAGACCATCCTGGGCTACAAAGTGAGCTCAAGGCCAGTCTGAACTGCATAGCAAGACCCTGTCTCAAAAAGATAAAAAAAAAAAAAAAAAAGATATAATGTAGATCATTCAGTGTTAGAAGCATTTGTAATTTGTAAACCTGGATAGGGAAGGTAACCTTCATATTAATCTTTAAAACATTACACCCAAACACCTGTCCCTTTACATTTCACTACTTGGAAATCATTTAGTACCTAGTTGATTACTGTGTCCGTACCAAGTGGCCAGTAAGTGCCTCTTGAACAGATGGTCATCTTTTTTAGTACTGATATTTGTGGCAAATAGTGCTTATGTTCTTAAATCTCTTTAGTCTCTTTTTAAATATGACATAGGCTGTGACTTCCCTTTACCTGATAACCAGGATCCCATATGAGATGGGACTGTCTGATGTGATAGGACTTTCAGAAGAATAACTCCTAGGCTGCCACCAAGTTCAGACATGTCTTTTCCTCTCTAAAATAGAGATAATCACCCTCCTCTTGGGGTCACTGAGGACATTCGTGAGTGATACCATCATTATTCCTTCGAAGAATTTCGAAAACGTGCTGAAGCCTAGCCCTAGGATTGATTATATCTAGTTCCTGTATGTAGGGTTCATATTAATAGAAATTGACCTGTAAAGCATACTGTCAGTGAATCAACACGTACCTGAACACTTAATGAGGCTCTTATCCTGAAGTGTATCTAAGGCAAAGATGGAAATCATGAGACTAGGCCATACAGATTGATAAAGAATGTAAATGTGTCTGATCTTCCTGTCTATACCATTGCCTTCTGGTTTCTGAAAGCTAGTTTACATGTCTCTTAGTGATGCTTTCAGAGCAGTTAAAACAATTAAGCAAATGTAACTTCTATTTCAAAGGAACTGAATTAATTTTTAAGGTGAAGGATAGAACTGTTGATATTTTGAGTATTTTCTTAAAATAATGAAAAGGTTGAAAATATTTTAATGTTACATTATTGTTAGGTGACATAGTGCACTTTATTTATTTATTTATTTATTTTGGTTTTTTTTGAGACAGGGTCTCACTATGCAGTTCAAACTGGCCTTGAGCTCACTTTGTAGCCTAGGCTGGTCTTGAACTCGCAACAATCCTCCTGCCTCAGCCTCCTGAGTGCTGGGATTACAGGCGTGCAGCACCACGCCTGGCTTAGTGTACTTTTTTAAAACCCGTTGAACAGTAAATGTAATTACATTTATGGCTGATAATTATGATAATTATATATGGCAGTTAAAAACAAGAACCCCAAGCATAGGCCAAACTTTAGAATGGAGTTAGTGCGATGTAATTCGTTCTTCTCAGTGGACTGGAGTTAGTTTGAGGTCGTACAGATAAGTGGCCTAGATGGAAAATCTTCAGTGGATATGTAACCATTTACTGACATACTATTGTATACTCCATCACCTTGCTAAAGAACTAGGTAGGAGATAAGAAATGCAGAAGATATCTCTCCCCCAAAAATTAACATTCTGTGAGTGAAACATCAGATAACAAACCAGTATATTTGGTGAAAAGAAATGTACGTATCATATGTATTCTGTACATCTGTTTGTATTTGGAAAATTGGGGAAGGTTATACAATAAAATGTTAGCGATATAAAATCCTTGTTCTTCAGAGACAATTGGATTAGAAAATGGCCACCTAAAAAAAAAAAAAAGAAAATGGCCACCTAAAATGAACCCATTTAACACAGAAACTAAAAGCTTATTATAAAAATTTTAAAAATCTGGGGCTGGGGATTTAGCTCAGCGGGACAGCGCCTGCCTGGCAAGCGCAAGGTTCTTAGTTTGATTTCCAGTGCCAAAAAAAAATTTGATCGTGATATAATTTAAGGGGAAAATTCAAAATGATAAAAATAAGCAGATTTTATATTTAATGGATTTTTTCCTTTTTTTTGAGACAAGGTCTTGCTGTGTGGTTTAGACTGGCCTTAAACTCACTTTGTAGCCCAGACTGGCCTCCGACTTGGGGCAGTTCTGGAGCAGTCCTCTTGCCTCAGACTCTCTGGTGCTGGGATTACAGGCATGTACCACCACACCCAGCCAGGACTTGCTATAAGTGAAATTATAGCTGAGCTTTAGAATGAATAAAGAATCAAGTGTAGATTGGATTTCTCTACTATAATTTTTGTGACAGTATATTACAGCAGTTCCTATTGTCTATTATTGTTTGATACACTAAAAACATTTAGGGCTGTTAGTAAGATAGTTTGAAGCTCACCAATGTCACTTTCACAAACTCCTACATCCTTAACTGTAGTACAAAAGATATGCTGCTGTTAAATCAGAAGTGTCTAGGGCAGATCTTTATTGGATATATTAATGTTATAAAAATTTTTGTTTTTCTTTGTGCAAGCTTGTAACTATAAGGAATTATAATAAATGGTAGGATAAAGAATATCCTGTAATTGAGTGATAATATTTTTTATTTATTTTAATTAGTTATTGCTTACTTGTGCCATTGATTTTCTTTATTTGAAATACAGAGACAGGATCCCACTACATAGTCCTTTGAGACAGGGTTTTACTATGTAGTTCAGGTCGATCTTGAATCACTGTGTAGGCTAAACTGGCATCAAACTTGTAGCAATTCTCCTGCTTTCCTAAGGGAAATACAGCGTTAGATCCCTCTGATCCGCTGACTTTTATCAGCTCATCAATACATAACCTTGTTTATATATGTTTTCTATTTAAAGGCATGTTATTTCAAATATATATTTATAAACAGCTCAGGGCCAACAACACTGGAGTACTTACTTGAATGAAGAGTATCCGACACGTATTTTCTCCTTGTGCACATCACAGCCGCCTTACTCTTAGGAACGCTAGACAGCACTTTGCACTATGCTTAGGGACCACTTGAAGCAGCCCATCACCAACAAAAAGTACACATAGGTGAAAAATATGACACTGAACTGTCCACCAAAAGGGTAAAGTTTGAGAAGTAGAACCAGGAGGTGGAGCCGCACTTTGCTCTTGCTCAGCGGGGAGTGTGCACGTCAGCCCGCTCCCGGTCTGCACTGTTCTCCACGCGCTTGCGAATAACCGGGGAGGCTTGGCAAGTATTCACATGAGACGTGGAAACGAAGTGTACGGAATAGGCAAATTTATAAATACAAAATCTACAAGGGATGATGGACTATTCTCTAGGTTTCGTTTTTTCCATACTGAACTTATTGTTTGCATTTTTGAAAAATAGAAGCACAAAATAGACTTCCCAAAAATTAATTATAATTAATTATAATTAATTCCAGTATAATTTGGAAGTCAAAGCTGAGATTTTTTTTAAATAAATGGAAGTATTTTTGAAATAGTATATTCTCATGAATGTATGTATATCTGAATATGGATAGACTAACTGAGAGAGCTATATAGCCAAGTGTAGTGGTACCGACCCTTATCCCAGCTGCTCAGGAGGCTGAAGCAGGAGCATCACAAATTTGAGGCTAACTTGGGCAATTTAGCCAGACCCTGGTTCAAAATTTTAAAAAACTAAGGAACTGGAGATGTAGTGTAGCACCCTTAGTACCATCCCCCTAAAACATAAAAACAGCAAAGAAAGAGGAGCACTGGAGACCAGTGAAAGCAGAGAGAACAGGAAGTTCTATTTGACCGTAGTCATCAATTATAAGACCCGTGGATAAATTTGAGCAAACTAAGAACAGATTAAAAACTAGTGGGTGGGCGGGGTATGGCTCAGCAGCACAGCTCCTGCCTGGCAAGTGCAAGGTCCTGAGTTCAATTCCCAGTACAAAAAAAAATGAGAGTGTCTGCACTTTGAAAGAGTTTACTTTGATCATTTATCGAAAAGCCTGCTCTCACCTCCAAAAGCATGTGTTTTCAAAGAGTAGAGAGGTATGCTGAATTATTACATACAGCTTAATTTAGACATGTACATTTGGGAGTGGAACTGAAAATTTCTTTTTGAAATCATTAAGATCTTGCTCACATATTGTCTTTCTCAGTCCAGCTTTGCCTTTTCTCACATGTAGACACAAGAATGTCGGCACAAGTACAGCCCTGTGAACACCAAATTGCAGAGATACACGATTGTCAATTAAAATTTGTAAAAATGGTTTCTGTTGTAGGAACAGCAGCAGTACTGGTATCGACAGCACTTGCTTAGTTTGCAGCAGAGGACAAAAGTGCATTTGCCTGGACACAAAAAGGGCCCAGTCGTAGCAAAGGATGCGGCAGAGCCAGTAAAGGAAGTTCCAGGATCTGCCACCAGTCAAGCTTCAGAACGCCCTTCTTCTGAGGAGCCTCCCTTACCACCTCCGAACGAGGAGGCGCCGCCTCCTCTCCCACCTGAGGAGCCCCAGGTAACCGTGTAATTCCTTGTTTTCTGACTCGTTTGTGTTTACCTTTGTCACGTGTTCAAGCATCTGTAAAATCCCACCTGTGAAATAATCAGATGCCTGCCCTGCGAGGGTTCAAAAAGGAATTTTTCTGGGTGTGAGAGTGAAGAATTAGATACCATTCTTAACTGAGTGTCTCAGTGCTAAAGGGAGGTTCTGGGTGTCTTCACAGTGACAGCAGAGGGCAGTAGTTAAAAGCTGCTTCAGCGTTCAGGGTCAGTTGCCTAAGCTGTAGTCCAAACACTGTCACTTTGCTAGTGGTGACCTGGGCAAGTTAGTTAACCATTCTGAACTTCAGTTGCCTCATCTGCATAATGGGCATACTCATAATAGCTATGTTAGAGACCTGTTAAACCATTGTGTCATACATGGCACAGTGGCTAGAACATGGGGTTTTATCACATTGGTCCCAGCAGTATTGAATTATAATATTACATTGCAGTCCATTGTATAAAGGTGACGGAGTGGGGAGGTTTCTCATAGAGTGAAAATGACTGCAATGGTAGGTACTCTTTGGGATTATTAGTCCAGCGAAGTCTGTGGAACTTACAAACTCCTTTGTATTAGTATCCATGATAGCAATCCATACAGAGCTATGTGATTTATCTAGAGTAGTTTTTCTTGACCAGCATGAGTTGTAGGGATTGTGGACTCTATAGTACATTTACAAAATACTAATTTGGTTGCTGTTTAATGACTTACTCAAAAACTACCCTCTTTTACATTTAGTCCGAGGACCCGGAAGAAGATGCCAGGTTAAAACAGTTGCAGGCTGCAGCAGCACACTGGCAACAGCACCAGCAGCATCGAGTCGGCTTCCAGTATCAGGGAATAATGCAGAAACACACTCAGTTACAGCAGGTCCTGCAGCAGTACCAGCAGATTATTCAGCAGCCGCCACATCTCCAGGCAAGTGCTTCTATAGCTGGCTGATAGGAATTGTACCAAGACTATATAAAGGATTTATTATTCCTGAGAGAGGTTTGCATGTGAAGGACTAAAGATACCAAATGTTGACAATTACATGTTTCCCAAGGGATGTCCAAGTAGTTATCTGTCACATTACCAGAGGATTGGGTAGATATAGAGGAGTTTCTTGGAGGAGGCTGGTTTGACTGGAGTCTCCTGATCATGTTAGTTTGGGCCAGATGTTAGAATACTGATACTGGGGGATTTAAGATTTGGAATTTTAGCCAGGTGCAGTGGAGCCTATGTATAATCCCAGCACTGGGGAGGCTGAGGCAGAAGGATCGTTGAGTTCGAGTCCAGCCTGAACCACATACCAAGACCTTGCCTCAGACATACAAACAAAAAGTTTGTGTGTGTGTACCTCAGTGCAAAGGTCCTGGGTTCAATCCATAATACCACCCCTCAAAGAAACAAAACCAGCAATTTTACAGGGATGGTGGCACACGCCTATAATCCCAGTACTCAGGAGACTGAGGCAGGAGAATTGTTGTGAGTTCGAGACCAGCCTGGGCTATAAAGTGAGCTCAAGGCCAGCCTGAACTGCATAGCGAGCCCCTATCTCAAAATTAAAAAGAAAAAAAATTTTTACCACAGAAGTGCAAATTAACTTGGGTTTTTGGGTGCAAAACATTATGGTAACAGATAGAGCAATAATCACCAGAAACAACTAAGGAAGTCTATACTATTCTTTAAAATTTAATTTAATTTTATGTTAGACAGGGTCTCACTATGCAGTTGAGGCTGGCCTTGAACTTGCTATGCAGCCCAGACTGGCCTTGAAGTTGGGGTGATCCTCCTGCTTCCCAGTGCTGGGGTGGTAGTCGTGTGCCACCATGCCTGGCAGGAAGCATATATTTTAGTATCTTTGAGATATAATCTTGTATCTATAGATCTCTAGTAATAGATCATTTTACAGATTCTTAAAAGGGTCCTTAGTAATGTTAAAAACTTGAAAAACCAGCCAGGTCTGATGGCACATGCCTGTAATCCCAGCACTATGGGAGGCTAAGGCAGGAGGATCACAAGTTCAGGCCCAACTCAAGCCTGTCTAAAAATAAACTTTAAAAAAGGGGCTTTTAGTAGCTCAGCACTCCCTAGGTTTAATCTCCTGTATCACCCAAAATAGGTAAGTGTGTGTATTTATGCATTTTTTATAGTATATAACAAAATACATCATATAATCTTTATTGTAAAGTATTAATATGTAAATTTATGTTATATATAAATGTATTATTAGTGATAATTTGCAAATACTGCTGATGTAGCTATTTCCTTAGGCATTTCTTTGGTTTTTCCCAACTCTGTGATAAGTCAGCTAAGTAAGCAAGAAAGAGGAGGAAGAGTGCGCATCACTGAAAGGACTTAGCAAGCGTATACTTGGCCTCCCAGAGTCCTTAGTGTTCTAAATTCCCAAGGCCTCACATGCCTTTGATTCATTAATATTTTAGCTGATGATTAATTCTCTTGTGTGAGTGTCTTGAAATAACTGCTGTCCTTTTGTTTGTAGACCATGTCTGTAGACGTACAGCTGCGGCATTATGAGATGCAGCAGCAGCAGTTTCAGCATCTCTACCAGGAGTGGGAGCGAGAGTTTCAGCTGTGGGAGGAGCAGCTCCACTCTTACCCTCACAAAGATCAGCTTCAGGAGTATGAGAAGCAGTGGAAAACGTGGCAGGGACATATGAAAGCCACTCAGACCTATCTCCAGGAGAAAGTCAATTCATTTCAGAACATGAAGAACCAGTATATGGGGAACATGTCCATGCCACCTCCTTTTGTTCCATATTCCCAGATGCCTCCGCCTCTGCCCACAATGCCCCCTCCAGTATTGCCTCCATCATTGCCACCACCCGTGATGCCCCCTGCCCTCCCTGCCACTGTGCCACCACCTGCCATGCCCCCACCTGTGATGCCTCCTTCTCTTCCAACTTCCGTGCCCCCTCCAGGGATGCCTCCTTCTCTGTCTTCAGCAGGGCCACCACCGGTTCTTCCCCCACCTACCCTCTCTTCTGCAGGGCCACCACCGGTGCTCCCTCCACCCTCTCTCGCTTCAGGGGCACCTCCACCCATCCTACCTCTCCCACCGCCACTGTCTTCAGCCACACCTCCTCCAGGAATGCCTCCGCCTGGAGTTCCGCAAGGGCTACCTCCTCCGTTAACAGCAGCCCCAGTCCCACAGGCCTCTGGTTCTCAGAGCTCACAAGTTCCAGAGAAACCTAGACCAGCACTGCTTCCCACCCCTGTGTCTTTTGGCTCAGGCCCACCCTCAGCTTACCATCCTTCGTTGCAATCAGAACAAGTGAATTCTAAACCTCTGAGCAAGTCTCTGCCGTACGGTTCCTTCTCATCTGAGCCAGGCCTTGGGGAATCTTCAGCTGTTTCATCTCAGTCGGTCGCTACAGCCAAGGACATGCCAGTGAGGTCAGGTGGACTGCTTCCAGATCCTCCTAGAAGCAGTTACTTGGAAGGTCCAAGAGGCCCAAGGTAGGTCTGCTTTTTTTTTTTATTTGGCTATTTTGTTGATTTATGTTGCATAGGCCTTGATAGACTCAAAAGCTTAATTTATACAATTTTTATGTTGTACTTTTCTACACATTCCTGGTTTACAGTTAATATTGGTAGCGTTGTTGGCTAATTAGAAGTGACATAATACCATCTAGAAAAGTTAATGCCCCTGTTGCTGTGATGTGACCTTTATCCTGTACAGTATGTAGACTGCAGTATTTACAACTCAGAATGAAAGTAGTGTTTCAAAGTAATGCTTACCACTTACTGACTTTGTAGCTTCAGAAAGAACATTTGTTATTTACCTTTTTAGAATTCCTGCTTGTTATATAACAGTATAACAAAACTGAAAATCCCTGCCCTCAGCCAGGCGTGGTGGCACACGCCTCTAGTCCCAGCACTCAGGAGGCCAAGGCAGGAGTATCAGTGTGAGCTCGGGGCCAGCCTGGGCTGCAAAGTGAACTCAAGGCCAGCCTGAACTACACAATGAGAACCTGTCTCCAAAAAAAAAAATCTCTGCCCTCGTGGAGCTTACATGCTTTACATTTTCTCAGTTGAAGAGATGTCTTTTTTCTGAGCCACATATTTATTTAGAATAGAAAAAAAATGGTGGTCTGTAGGTGTTTTTCAGTTTACCTTTTTAAAAATGTTAGATTCATCTTTCCAAGTTGGTAAAAATGTATTTTTCTCCCCACATTGATGTAAATAACAATATTCCTACAGAAAAAATTTCCAATTCAGTTTTTTTTTTTTTTCCGTTTGGAAATTGTAATAGAAACACATAGTTCTTATACAAAATTCAGACATTACAAAAAAAGTATAGAAAAGAATGAGTCACTTAACGCCACCACTGGGAAATAATTACTTTAAAAACATACATCATAAACATAGACTCATACTGAGGGTATTGTTTTATAATTTGCTTTCTCCATGTAGTTGTATATTGTTTAGCTTGCTATCTCAGTGCCTATGAACCTGTGTCATCATTTTAAATTTAAATCTTATTTTAACATTTGGACAGCTTGTGTTTGTTGCCCAGTTTAAAATTCTGAAAACAATGCGTGCAAAAGTGCATCTGAAATCAAAGAGAGTTAGGTGTAATTAACATGAATCCCTCTGTGTATCGAGAAGCCTTTTTGGAGACGTTACCTACCTTATATCTCAGGGGAGTCTTTTCAACCTGTGTCATTCCACATTTACCTTTTACAGACCAGAGTGGAGTGGATAGGTGACTTGCTAAGTCAGAACCTGGAGCTGGGAGTGTGAGCCTGAGTCTAGAAGGTTCCCAAAACAAAAGCACTGTTTAAGCTCTGTGTTTAATGTTGGGATTCACATTCATGCTGTCAGTGATTACAAATACATTTGTAGTCCTGATTTATTTAGTGAGTGTCTCATCATCATGATTTGGATTTGCATTGAACCTTGCCTTTTAGATCTGCAGACTAATTTACTATCAGGGAAGTATATTCTCAACACCTCATGAAATTATACATTTTCTGTTTCCTTGATTTCTGTCATCGATGTTTTCTCTCTTTGTATACCATACCTTGACCTTGTAAATTTAGTACTTAATTTTTTTGTGACCTCAAAGGTACAGTGTATAATCGCAGTGCTGGAAGGATCTTAGCGATGGTCTATTGCAATACCTCTCTACAGCAATTCACATCTGTGTTGCATTGTAGTTTGTCAGGCCGGATCTTTTGTGCATCACCTCAGTTACTCCTCTCCGTGATGTCATGAGGTAAATAGACCAGCAAAGCTGAGATTTGGAGAGGTGTAAATAAACTGCCTCAGATGACATAGCTAATAAATGGTTAAGGAAGCTTGGAATCCACAGCCGTTTCGCATACTTTAAATCCTTTTACTTTCTGTGAGAAGCGGTTGATGACGTGTGTGCATGCACACATGTGCAGGTGTGGTACTGGGACTGAACCCAGGGCCTTCGCACTGAACTACGTCCTTATCCCTTTTAACTAAAAGTAAATTTGAGTCCAGGCTGCGCTGAGTCGCCTAGGCAGGGCTGGAGCTTGCCAGTCCCCTTACCTCCACTGCCCAGAGTGGTGTCATTACAGGTGTGCATTACTACAGCCAGGGTCAGTTGATAGGCTCTAAATATTGGCACTGTGATAAGGAACACTGCCCTATAAGGCATAGTTTCATAGAAGGTTTACTTTTTGCATTGAACCTGTGCCCCTTTGCCGTGTGTATGTCACTGTGGCTGTGTAATAACTCCCTCGTGTCTCACGCCCAGTTTCACCTACTGGACTCTGCCTGTTGACATAAACGCAAATTCCTTTTTTTTCCCCCTTTACATTATCACTGTTTCTAGCCTCCTTGTGCTCTACCACTCACCGTTCTTTGAGGGGCCATTTTTTTTTTTGTTAGGTTTCTTCAGAAGGAACACTTAGCAGATACAGAAGACCCATCTTCATTTTATTTGTATATATAAATATATTATGTATAAAGTGTTTGTAAGCGTAACAATCTGTTTTGGTCACACTCAATTTTTTTTTTTTTTTTTTTTGCCTTTTTTGAGACAGGGTCTTGCTGTGCAATTCAGGCTGGCCTTGAGCTCACTTTGTAACCCAGGATGGTCTTGAACTCACAGCGATCCTCCTCCCTCAGCCTCCTGAGTGCTGGGATTGCAGACGTGCGCCACCATACCTGGCCAGCACTCTTAAATTTTGACTCCTGTTGAGCTTAACTTTTGGCTTCCCACCCTTTTTCACATTAGTTGTTAAGCTAGGTCTGTCTCACTCTGAAACTCTGCTTTGTTTTTTGTTTAGTTGTTTTCTTGTAAGGCTCAACACTTTACTTTTCATCAGAGAGAGAGAGAGCAACTACCAAAATGTTCACACACTTCAGGAATAGTATAAATATTTTAACACTAAATATCATGAGATTAATACAAGTTACCTTTGGCCTCTACAATTGCAAGAGGCGCTCAAAGTGGTGGCCCTTAGCTTCCAGACATTTATTAGTATGGTGAACTGCTACTTGGATAACCTTGGTCATTTGAGATCGCTGCACGTCCACTTTCAGTTTCTTCTCTGAGGGCAGGCAATGCATTGGGTTTTCTGTGATATACAATACCTGCTAGGGTCCCCCATAAGAGGATAACACCATCTGTTAAAAATATATATACTATTTTTATTTTCCTGAAATGTGTATACATTTTTTGGCAGGCTACATATTCTAGTTAGTTTTATATATGTATAAATAAGCTTAGGAAACTGGTTAAAGGGGCTGAAGTACTGAACTGACATAATAAGCCACTTTTTTAAAAAACAAAACTGGGTAGAAAAGCAGAATTAAGAATACACCTAAACTGATTTATCAGTAATATGGTATTAACATAAAGCACTGTAGGTGGATGTGGTGGCGCATGTCTGTAATCCCCATTACTCCGGAGGCTGAGGCAGGAGGATCGCCAACAAGTTTGAGGCCAGCCTGGGCTAGGTAATGAGTTTAAGGTCAGCCTGAACTATAGAGTGAGGCCCCGCAAAATAAATACTGTAAATGGCTTTGAATTTTTTGCAAAATCCAGATATAGGCTGCTTTTTTAAAAAAAGATTTCCAGAAAGTCGAGTGACAAAAGTGCATCAAATATCAATAGTGTACTGCATTGCTCAGCATCTGGGCTGCTGTTTCGGCACTGTGCGTGTGTGTATGTGTACTGTCAGATTCACCCGGCTTCCAGAAAATTACTGTTGCTGCAGTAAACGGTCATATCAGTGGATGTTTATTTCCCAAAACCTTTTATTTTTCAATAATAAACCTTCTCAGTTTAATGATAACATACAGAGTAGTAGCACAAGTATACAATTTGGTGAATTTTCACAAAGTCGATACAGTCATGTTGTCACTATTCACATCAAAAGGTAGAAGTTACTAGTGTCCAACAGTCCTCATCCCCTTCTCAGTCATGTTCCCTCCACCCAAAGATGCCACTATACTGACATTTTGTACCACAGAAAGCCTTTTATTTTTATGTTAATGATATACTACTACTTGATATTGTGTTATGTGAGATTTATCCATGTTACGCATAGCAGTCTCATTCCTGTGTAATATTCCAGTGTGTAAATATACCATAATTTGTTTATCCCTTCTAATATTGATGGTCATTGATGTTTTTGATTATTGTGAAAATGCTGGTATGTGGCTTTGGTGCCAGGTATTTCTTTGTGGTGTGTGTGTGCTTAACTTTGTTTAGATGTGTTATGTGTATGGAGTGGATGATTGTAATGTACTCTATGCCAGACTGGAGTCTGGCATCTTTCATTTAACATTGTAGTATTTTGAGATTAATTCGTGTTTTGTGTTGTAGTTTGTTCATTCTTATTTCTGTACAATATTCCATTGTATGACTATACCACAATCTGTTTAAAGGCGTGGAATTGTTTGATCATAGGGTCTCTGTGTGTTCTGCATTGATACATATTGTTAAGCTGTTTTCCAAAGTGGTTGTGTCATTTTACAGCTCTTATCAGCGGTGTTTTAGTGACCCAGCTTTTTGGTGTTCTTTACACTTGGTATTGTTAAGGTTGGATTTTAACAGTTTTGGTGGACATTTAGTGATACCATGATAAAAGTAAGTGTCAACTCTTCTGCCATTACACTATGTCACAGATTTCTCATTCTGTTACACTTCTAATTTAGCCCTCAGTACACCAGAAAAGTAGTTGCTAACATTTGCCATCTAGGTCCAATGGACTTACTTTATTTTACTTTTTTGAGTCAGGGTCTCATTGTATAGTACAGGCTGGCCGTGAACTCAAGATAATCCTCCTGCCTTAGCCTCCCAAGTGCTGGGCATGCTTATAATCCTAACACTCGGGAGGTGGAGGCAGGAGGTTTGCAAGTTAAAGGGCAGCCTGGGCTACGTAGCAAGTTGAAGGCTGGTGCAAACTACATAGCAAGATTCTGTTTGCAAAAGCCAAACCAAATTAATGAAATCAAAAGCATTGTTTGCTGTCATATCTTGAGTTTGAGAATATTCATCTGAGGACTCATAGTTGATGGTTAGAGATGTCACTTACCATGAATTTGACATCACTTCTAGAGTTTAGAATAGTGCTGTCTCTTTGCCCTAATCTTTTTTTTCTTTTTTTGAGATGGGGTCTTGCTGTGTAGTTCAGGCTGGCTTTGAACTCACTGTGGAACCCTGGTGGGCCTGAAACTCAGCCTGGAACTCATGGTGGGATTACAGGTGTGCACCACCACGCCCAACCCTGCGTTTATTTTTTGATTCTAATGATTGTGAAACAGCTTTTTCTGGTTAGTTTTCTTCTCTTTATTTTGTATCAATGCACGTTTGCGGTACACAGTCACTGTGCTCATTGAAGTCTCAGAGCAGACTGTAATGTTTGCAGCAACACAAAAGTCATGACAGTTTTTCCTTCCTTTTTTTCCTCCTTTTAGACAGTTTCATTATTTTTGTTGTCTCCTTATTCATTTATTTATTTACTTATTTATTTTTGATACCAGGAATCAAACTCGGACTTTGCACTTGCCAGGCAGGTGTTCTGCCACTGAGTTATACCCCCGCCCCTGTCTCCTTATTTTAGGAATTGAACTCAGAATCTTGCATTTGTCAGGCAGGCACTGGTGCTGCTGAGCCACATCCCCAGCCCTAATCTTTTAACACATAGTTGAGGACAACTGATGTGTAATGATGAGTAATAGTGAATTCTAGGGTAAGGAAGTCTACAGGATGTTTCAAGATCCGTCGGGAGCTGGCTGTGGTGGTGGTGCTGTGGTGGCACACACCTGTAATCCCAGCACTGGGGAGGCTGAGTCAGGATGATCACTGTGAGTTCAAGGCCAGACTGAACCACATAGATTCTATTTAAAACAAACAAACAAAAGATCTGCAGGGAAAAATCATTAAGATCCCATTAATCTTAGATTTATGAAAGGATTCAGTGAACCCAAGTGGTACTTGCAAGAGAATATGTTTTGTTAATTTTTAAAAATTAAATATTTTTTCTTCAGTACATCTGTAAGAAAGAAGAAATCATGAAGTATCTGTCTTTACATGTAAAACCGTTGCACCCCTGTGATCCCACCGAGGCTGAGGCAGGAGGACCGACCTGAGGTCAAGGCCAGACTGGGCTACACAAGGCCAAGCCGTATCTCAACAAACAAAAAGAACTGTTAAACTGGTTGTGATTTTGTATTGTTTGTTTTTAAAAACAATTTTTAAAAAACTAATTGGATCCAATAAACCATGATCAATTCTAAGGGTTAATGGTGTCTCTTGATTAATAGAAATTCTTGATTTTAATAGCCTAGTTCATGAATCCTTTCCTTTATAATTAGTGCTTTTTTGTATACTGTTTAGAAAACTCCCAAGGCCATAAACACATTATTCCTTTTTTTTTTTCTTTTTTTGCTTTAACCTTGTATTTTTAAGTTAACACTCTGTATAGAAGTGCTCTTTTGTTGGTGTATGGTGCAGATAGGATCCAGTTCATTGTTTCCCGTCTGGCTGTGCAGTTGACCCCCACGTGAGCTGTGGAATGACCATGCTTCCCTCCTCCTGTGTAGCCTTTCCATCATGAATGAAGTATCTGATGTTTTTGGTTTCAGGTCCCTTGGTCTGTTTGGCTGTCCTTGCAACAGTGTCACTCTGCTCTAATAACTATCATTTTATAGTAAATCTTGATATCTGTCACGGTAAACTCTCTAGTCTGTGCTTCTAGATTAGGAATTAGTTTTCCTGTAAAGGACTGTATGGTAAATAATTTTATGCTTTGTTGGCCACATTTGGTCTCTGTCAATTTTTTTTTTCTTTTTCTCTCCTAGTCCTTAGAAATATTTAAAAACCACTCTTGACTATATTTGGCCCATAGCAGCAATTTGTTGATCTGTATGCTAGATTGTCTTGATCATTCTCTTTAGAATCATCTTGTCAGTTTTCAAAAACGTACTGGAATTTTGATGAGCATTATATAGAATCTCTTGACCATTTTGAGAAATAATTGACACCTTTATAATGTCAAGGTGTGTCTGACTGGTTTTAAGATTGGAATCGTACACCTTTCTATAGCTGTCTTACTAGAATTGGAATTAGTAGGCTACTAGGAACACTATAGCTTTTGTTCCAATTTGTCATGATTATTCATATTTATAGTGATTGTCTTTGGGAATTTTTATTTTAGGACCTTGATTCTGGACAATAGAAAACAGGCATTAATTTTATAAGACTAAAAGAGAAGCATTTTGATTCCAGAATTTGGTATCTTGTAATTCCCATGGCCTGTTGATATAAATAAAGTGTGATACAGATATATCTTGCTTAAGGGTATTTGTATTTCATTATACCTCTTAAGTCTTTATACTCAGTTTGGAAATTTCATACCAAATTTTAAAATTCTAGTTCTAGAGGGTTTTATACCTAGTTTTAGGGGTGTTTGTTTGTGACAGGCTCTCACTCTGTAGTTGAGGCTGGCCTTGAACTCACTACATAGTCCAGGCGGACCTCAAACTCACTGTGATCCTCCTGCCTCAGTGTCCTGAGTGCTGGGATTACAGACATGTGCCAGCATGCCCAGCATAAGGTTTTTATTTTGTAGGGATTTATGGAACACTGAGCAAAATTTTTCTACATAGTTAAACTTCAAATGTTTTTCTTTTTATCTAACCAGTGTGCCACAATGCATGCATCTTTATGATTGTGTTTAGTGAATACATACTGTTTTTACTATGTTTCAAATACAAGTTGTTGTATATCATAAAGGTCATATAAAAATAATAAAGGTGATAGTATTTTATTGTATTACTATTAATGGTTTGTTTTTATTATGAGTTTCTCTTCCTTTATTTATTCCAAAGGCCTAGAAGCTCTTTACTTTTACACATGAGAAAGGCTTTGGTTGTTTCTCATTTTGTACTGTCTGTGAGTTTTGGAAATTTGAAAATGGATTAGTGATAAATAGTTGCCTTTGTACTTGTAGTGTTAAAAGTGTATTTCAAATGTCTGGAACATTTTCCTGCTCCCCAAAATGAAAATAAAATGACAGCCTTTGGCTGTTAAGATCGGTTTCATCTGAAAGTAAAATGCTCTGCTTTTTTACTACCTTTGCCAGCCTCTGCCGTGTCCTCCTGTGATCTGCTTCCGTCAGTGCCTCCTCCTTTCTTTCCTCTGTTCTGGGTCCGTGCTCTTCTCTTTGTCCAGAGTCCTCTTCCTGCCGTTTTTTCTTCAGACTTCCGTTATTCCTGCCCAGGGGCATTTCCCTGATTGTGTACTGGGGGGCACTGTGCTTAGCAAGGCAGACGTGACATGTATGTCTTGAATTCTGCTCCGATTGCTGATCAGTTCGTCTCAGCCCTCTTGTGGACTGATAGTTACTTGAAGTTAGGTGTGACTACTTCTAACACAGTACCAGATGTCAGCAAGTTTTTTTTTTTTTTTTTTTTTTTTTT
>NW_004955523.1:693359-759324 GCF_000276665.1 Chinchilla lanigera | reverse complement strand
ACTCATGACCTTGTGCTTGCCAGGCAGGCGCTGTGCCACTGAGCTAAATCCCCAGCCCCTTGGTCGTTACGAGACAGTCTCGCCATGCAGTTCAGGCTGGGCTTGAGCTCACTTTGTAGCCCAGGCTGGTCTCAAACTCATGGCATTCCTGCCTCAGTCTCCCAAATGCTGGGGTTACAGGTGTGAGCCACCATGCCTGGGTTGATGTATACATTTTAGATAGTATATATTTACTTGCTATTCTGATAAAGTTTTATTTCTTACTCTACTCTCCAAACCCGTTGGCCCAATATATTAATAATAGTTTTTAATGAATCATTAATTTTATATTACTTTATACATGTTTATTGTAGAGCTAAGTAGTGTGCAGTGATTGTTTCTTTCATGTAAGAAGTCTTCTAGAATTTCTTGTGCTCTTGCTCTTTGCAGTTTCTCCTTTAAAATAGTCCTCCATCCCTCTGCTGAGAGCACCATCTTCTTTTCCCCTTAGGGTCAGCAGAAAGGATCCCTCCTAAAGTCGCACATTCTTTGGGCTGGTCGGTTGCTCTGCAGACCCTCCGTATGGCTCTTACTGTATTTCCCTTGACTGTTCTCAGGGGTTAGAGTCAAAAGTTGCTTGAATTTCCGGGCTCCCTGTTAGAATTTAGTGCCTGCTTTCCCTGAAGTGCGTATGCGGACAGCATACTAAGAAAGTGTGGGTGGAAGGAAATTTTCTGAGTCTTCACATGTCTGAAAGTTTCTTTATTCTTATACTTGTCTGTATGAGTGTGACTTATCCCGTACTTGGCTAATAATGTGGAGCTAGAATCTGAAGTTGGATATAAGTAGTCCTCAGGGCTTTGGGCTCATTGTTCTGTTTTTTTTTTTTTTTCTGTCATCTAGAATAGCTGTGGTGTTGTCTTGATTTTTATTTCCTGTTTTAAATACTCCATCTCCTCCCAACTTTTTTTTCCCCCTGTAGTGTTGTGAAATTTCACAGTGATTGTTTGTTTTATTAATTGTTCTGAATACCATCAGTATGCTGGGCCCTGTCTCTCTGGAAACTGGAGTCTCTTATCTCTGGGAAATTTCTCTGAGCTATTTTTTCATTAGTTTTTGTTTTTTTCTTTTCTTTTTCCTTTCTGGAACTTAGTAGAATTTTAGATTTCTTAAATTATTTTTATCTCATCTTTTCTCTTTTTTTCTCTTTTTTGCTTTTTTTTTTTTTGAGACAGGGTCTTACTACAGAGTTCAGGCTGGCCTTAAACTCACTGTTGGTGTGTAGCCCAGGCTGGCATCAAACTCACACCTATCCTCCTGCCTCATCCTCCACAGTGCTGGGATTACAGAGTGCACCACCATACCTGTCACATTTTGTATTTCTTGAGGTACTTTACCTTATGATCCTCTTACTGTACTTTTTTTAGAATTTGAAAAAATTTTCTACAGTTAGGGTATTTTGATGCTGATTTTTTTAAGCATAAATAACGAATCCTGGGAACACTTTTTTTTTAGAATTTGAAAAAATTTTCTACAGTTAGGGTATTTTGATGCTGATTTTTTTAAGTGTAAATAACGAATCCTGGGAACACTTTTAGAATCTGGGTTTTTTTTTTTAATGCTGGGATCAGCGTATTCTTAAGAAATCTCTCCGAAGATTCACTTTAAGTGGAATTCTGCTTTCATATGTTCTCTCGTTTTTTATGTTAATTTCTGCTTTTTCCACATTTGTGTCCTGTTATCTCTTTGGCGTCTTCCTCGTGTTTGGTGTTTCTCCAGTGATGAGGGACCCTCCACTGGCCGTTTGTATTTCAGAAGGGGAAGCGCTGACAAGCTGGTTGGGAGCTCTGGGCATGTGCTGGGTTTGTCATCTGTCAGGGTCGGCTTTATGTAGAGGAGAGGGTAAGGGTGTGCTCACTGCTCTGAAGAGACCTTCAAATACAAGAATCTAGGACATTCATTCTAAGGAAAGGTCAGTTGATGGTTCTGAATCTAGATTTAGTCTCCATATTGTTAGCCCCAGATTTCCCTTCTGTCTTTCCCCAGTGTCCTGACTCTCCCTGGGGTTCTGTGGGGTAGCCAGCCCCATCTTTGTTTCCCTCTCCCAGCACTCTGATGTCATGTTCTTCTGCAAGTTACCACTCATATGTGCTCTGTCTTCCAGAATTTGAAGATTTTGATCTGTTGATGTCTCTCACTTATTGTGGGTGAAGTGTTGGCTGGGTTAGCCCGAACTTTGTTTCCCAGAATTCTCTTTCTCACATGTTTCTGAAAATGGTGAGCCCGAGGAAAATACTTGTACCTCACATGAGACTTTTAGCCCTGGACTTAAAACACTTTAATCCTTCCTCCAGAACAAGATAAAAACTCCCTGTTTTGTTTTTGAGGGGGTAATGTTCATTTTTCTGGCTAATTCACACTTTCTCTTTGATTCTGTCTAACTTAAATACTTAGATATAATTTTACTATTTGCACCTTTTCTGTTAGATGAGAAAGAAAACAAATGAACCAGAAATAGGCATATGCTGTATTCAGACACACACCTGAGGAAGAAGTGCTTATTATTACAGTCTTTACTTCTGCAGCAGGTCCTGTGGTCAGAGCTGGTATTTGTAATTACCTACTTCCATATCCCTTTGCTCTCAGCAACACCTTAGCTGATTCGGGTCTCTGGCCCAGTGGGGTCACCCAGACCTCTGTTCTTTAAAGGTCTTAGGTGTTAGCAATTCTGTCTGACAACCTAGGGACAACCTGGAAGGATGTGTGAATCATTCTCACTCTTAGCCCATTGGCTACAAGTTCTAGGAGCAGGAGAGCTTGGGAAGAGTCCAAGGACTCAGCTAAGAACATGGGCGCTTTGTTACTGCAGGAAAGGGAGGAAGGCGTGGCAGTAGTCCCTCCATACAAGGCGTCCGAGATCCTGGGGAGACGGATGGCCCTGCCTCTTCGCCTTATTTCTCAGTGTGCTGCCTTTGCACTCCTCCCCGCCTCCCCGCTCTCCGTACTCTTCTTCCCTTTGCGCTAGTGTGCTGAACCGTTGGAGCGTCCAAGTGTGCTGCAGTGGTGTGCTCGTCTCTGCCTTTCCTCTTACTGCCTCTT
The DNA here is from genome assembly GCF_000276665.1 of Chinchilla lanigera. Lineage (NCBI taxonomy): Eukaryota > Metazoa > Chordata > Mammalia > Rodentia > Chinchillidae > Chinchilla > Chinchilla lanigera. Next base: position 756,246 of record NW_004955523.1, on the reverse strand, counting down.
CTGCCTAATGTGCCCTTGCCACCGTATTCCTGTCATCTCCAACACGCTCCAGCAGCTGCTTTCAGAACATTGGTTTTTCAAGATACAATTGAAGCTGGGCGTGGTGGTGCACGCCTGTAATCCCAGCACTCAAGAGGCTGAGGCAGGAGGATTGCTGTGAGTTTGAGACCAGCGAGAGACCCTGTCTCAAAAAAAAAAAAAAAAAAAAGTTGAAGCATCTTCTGTGTAAAGCTTTTACTGGACAGTGCTCTTCTGCCCAGGTAGAACTGACCATTTTCTTTCTGTTAGTCTTTTGTATGTACACAGGTAGGCTTTAATCATTACACCTGTTATTTCTTAGATTTTTCTCTCCACTGGTTATAAAGTCTTTGAGGGCACAGGTGACATTTTAATCACATATCTCTTAGATATGGTACAGAGCCGGACAGTGAGCTTGCACTGAATGTGTATTCACTGAGTGTGTGAGTCCGTACGACAGACATCTTTGCCTGGATTTTTTTAAATGTCAGAACCCAGTTTTACATTATAGCTGCTGATTTGTTTGTTATGATTGTTGTTACTGTTTTTTTTAACTTTTGTCAGTTAATCAAGATCAGTGCTAGCTCCAACAATATTTACAATTATTCTAGTTTTTCTTAATGGTTTCATACTTAGTTTTTCAATTTTAAAGTACTCTCAGAGTTACGGAATCCATTAATTTTCTTCTGGTAAATAGTTTTTCTGGCTACTAAGGCAAAATATTTATAATTGCTTTTATTTATTTATTTATTTATTTTGGTTTTTCTCCGTACCGGGAACCGAACTCACGACCTTGCGCTTGCCAGGCAGGCGCTTTTGCCGCTGAGCTAAATCCCCAGCCCCTATAATTGCTTTTAAACAATTCACTGGATCAGTGACTTGCTGCAGGAGATGTGTTGAAGTGAGTTGTTAATGCTGACGTGTCCTAAGACCTTCTGAGCACTGCCGCCTCTAGCATACTGGTTCTGAGGTACAGGTGACACAGCGTTTATCAAACAACTGGAGGAGTCGTTGTTATAAACAAATTCTAAGGCAAGAGTGCCTTCTGTATTCTTACGTGGAGAGTTTCTTTTCTGCTTTACTGTCTTGAGTAATATCTTTTGTTTTACTTGTAGATTTGATGGTCCTCGAAGATTTGAGGATTTAGGGTCAAGGTGTGAAGGACCGAGACCCAAAGGGCCTCGTTTTGAAGGAAATCGCCCCGATGGGCCAAGACCCAGATATGAAGGTCACCCAGCAGAGGGCACTAAAAGCAAATGGGGACTGATTCCCCGGGGGCCAGCATCTCAATTTTATATTACCCCCAATACATCCCTGAGTCCTCGACAGAGTGGACCACAGTGGAAAGGCCCCAAACCAACTTTTGGACAGCAGCATCAGCAGCAAACTAAGTCACAAGCAGAACCTCTTTCAGGAAACAAAGAATCATTAGCAGACACCAGTAGTAACCAGCAGAAGAATTTTAAAATGCAATCAGCTACATTTCCCATTGCTGCAGATACAAAGGATGCCAAGGCGGCTCAGTCAAATGAGAATCTAAGCGACTCTCAACAAGAGCCGCCTAAAAGCGAAGTCTCGGAAGGGCTCATAGAGACTTCTGATTGGGACCAGAATTCTCAAAGTATGGAGACTCAAATGGACAAAACCCAAGCTGTTGCTCAGCCGGTATCCCTTGCAAATAAGCCTGTTCCTACTCAATCTACTTTTCCCTCAAAAGTGGGGGGCCTGGAGGGAGAGACAGCAGTAGCAACATCGTCATCACTAACTGCAGATAATGATTTTAAACCTTTGGGTATTGGTCTGCCCCATTCAGAAAACAACCAAGATAAAGGGCTACCCCGGCCAGATAGCAGAGACAGTAGGTTAGAAGGCAATCGCAGCTCATCCTACAGAGGTCCTGGGCAAAGCAGAATGGAAGACACACGGGATAAAGGACTGTTAAACAGAGGTCGAGGCCAGGCACTGAGTCGAGGCCCTGGGTTCGTCAAGCAGGAAGACTTCCGTGATAAGATGATGGGTAGAAGAGAAGACAGTCGAGAGAAGATGAGCAGAGGAGAAGGCAGCCGGGACAGAGGGTTGGTGAGACCGGGAAGCAGTCGGGAGAAGGTGCCAGGTGGACTGCAAGGCAGCCAGGACAGGGGCAGAGCTGGCAGCCGAGAAAGGGGACCACCTCGGAGGGCGGGCAGTCAGGAGAGAGGACCCCCTCGAAGGGCTGGGAGTAGGGAGAGGGGACCACCCCGAAGAGCCGGGAGCAGGGAGAGGGGACCACCTCGAGGGCCTGGCGGTCGGGAAAGGGCACTGGGAAGACCAGATTTTGGGCGTGACAGAGGTCCGTTCAGACCAGAGCCAGGCGATGGTGGGGAGAAAATGTATCCATATCACCGAGATGAGCCTCCTAGGGCTCCATGGGACCATGGGGAAGAGAGAGGGCACGAAGAGTTCCCGCTGGATGGCAGAAACGCTCCCGTGGAACGGGAAAGACTTGATGACTGGGACAGAGAGAGATACTGGAGAGAGTGTGAGCGTGACTATCAGGATGACACACTAGACCCGTACAACAGAGAGGAGAGGTTCTCGGCACCACCATCTCGGTCTCAGGATGGAGATAGGCGAGGCCCATGGTGGGATGACTGGGAGAGAGATCAGGATATGGATGAGGATTACAGTAGGGAAATGCACAGGGACTTGGACAGGGATGTAGATCGGATTGGAAGACCCATGGATATGTACGATAGAAATTTGGATAATGAATGGGACAGAGATTATGGGAGACCACTGGATGAACAAGAATCACAGTTTCGTGAACGGGATATTCCATCTCTTCCACCTTTACCACCCCTCCCACCTCTTCCACCTTTGGATAGATATCGAGATGATAGATGGAGAGAAGAAAGAAATCGAGACCATGGTTATGACCGAGATTTCCGAGATAGGGGTGAGTTGAGGATTCGAGAGTATCCAGAAAGAGGAGATACATGGCGGGAAAAGCGAGATTATGTTCCGGACAGACTGGACTGGGAAAGAGAACGGTTGTCAGACAGATGGTACCCATCTGATGTGGATAGACATTCCCCCATGGCGGAGCATATGTCCTCACATCATTCCTCTGAAATGGTGGGGTCCGATGCAAATTTAGACTCTGACCAAGGCCTTGGAGGGGTAATGGTTCTCAGTCAGAGGCAGCACGAAATCATTTTGAAAGCTGCACAAGAACTGAAAATGCTTCGGTAAGTTCACTCCTTAAGATCATTTCTCTTAGTTGAAATCACTTTTCAGACTGTTCTAAAATTTTTTAAATGATCTGCTATATTTGAACGGAATCATTTTACTTTTTTATCATGTACTTTCAGTTTAAATTTCTGGTCATTCAGTGCTGCTTGGGGGTTAGGATGTGTGTTTAGGAACTGTTAATTAAAAATGTATGCCCTGAGATGTGCACATTGATGACTGTTCCTGGCTTTGTAGATGTGTTGTTCCTGGCATGCCTTGCCCGTGCATGTTTCAAGGGTTAAGCTTCAACTGTTTAGGGCCCTGGCTTGCACAGGGCTCATGTGTAATCTCTTTGTTTTCCTGCTAGGCATCTGCTCTGTCCTGTTAGATATGATAGGGTTCATATTCACTAATCTTTGATATAACTTTGGAAAGTGGTACTTTTTTCTTTGTTGCAGCTCAGAATGGTTTACCTGGAAATGTCTTCAGATTTGTCTGTTGATATTTTCTTTTTGGGGTGTTCTCTCTTTCATTTTAATTAAAGCAGATATTTCCACCTAAGGTTGTTACTTGTGTCTGTATGGTCGACTATTTTCTTTGTGAGATGGTGAATCGAACTGGGATTTCTTGACTTAAAGTCAACTGTGTAGATAGGTGTCTACGTAATGCTTCCCGTGTGATAGCCACAATAACAGATCTAACAGTTTATTGCATGTATAACTGTGCCTAGGAATTGTGCTAAAGACTTTGTGTACAATAACTCATTTAATCCTTAAGCCAACTCTGTACCCTGAGGTAAGAACTGGAGTCAGCAACAAATTGCAAGCTTTCTTAGGGTTTTGAGAAAGTAAATTAATGGCTAGGTTTTGATCGATTCTAATGTATTGTGTCTCTCACTTGTGGTTGTATTTGTGGATGATACAAGTTGAATTTATAACTGAAACTTGAGGACTGGAAAAGAAAATAGGAGGAAAGATAATTATGGGTAAAGAGGAAAGACCAGATGCCCTAGGCAGCAAAACAGGTTTCTGTGGTCCGTAATAGAGCCTGAGGCTTTCATTTTTCCTGGATTGTTCCTGAAGGAGAGGTGAAAGCATAGCACCGAGTATTTAGCTATTCACTATTAAACTGTAGGCATCTCTACTCTACCCCTACTCTGTGCTGGGCACTGCACTAGTTCCTTAGCACATGTTGTCTTACTCAAGTGCCTGTGTTTCAAACCACTTCACGGAAGATACCGAGACTCAGTCAGGGTGACTTTGCCGATTCCCAGCAGGCTGCAGGTGTGCACTCAGCCTGTCTGGCGCTTGTCCGCACCGTGTATGGGCATCACTGGTCACTGTTGCTGCGCTGCCCCGGTTTCCTCCTTTTTATTTAAAAATTTCTTTCTCAGTCCTGACTGCCTTACATGGACATGCTGGATAAAAGATGGTATTTCTTTATCATGCTTTTTTTAAGCTCTTTCCAGGCAACATGAACGTAATTAGGCGAATCAGAGTAAGTGCTGGATAGTTGTGGTCATGGATGGACACGGTGTGTTGTGTCTGTGTAATGTCAAGAACATCATGAGGAGTATTTGTGTGGTGCAGAAAATAGTCTTACGGCTGTGTCTGTTTGGGTCACTACACGGAACAAAATTTAAGGAGAAAACTGAAAAATCTGAAGCAGTTACAGAGGTTACCTGTGTTTAAGATTGGTATTATAAGAGAAAGTAAAAGGAATTTAGCAAGGGGTTTAAAGTGTTGCATAACTGGTCTTTAGGAGTAGGAAATGTTTTTAAAGGTGTAAGCTGACAACATTCTATCTGCAGTGGGGACCATAAGTTAAGACGCCCGCCAGAATCAGGCAGGAAACAAAAATGAGTGAGAGTGAGCCAGACAGACCCTCCTGGAGTGTGGTGAGAGTGTGCTGAACTGCTCCGTGTACCGTGGGCAGCCGTGGCTTCGCTCACCTGAGGCCGGCGCGTGAAACGTGGGGTTAGTGCTTTCCTCCTGGCAGGGCTCAAGTTCAAACCGAGGGCCTTGAACGTGCTCGGCAAGTGCGCTGACACTGAGTGACACCCCAGCCCGAAAGTCTGAGTTCATGTGCTCAGCGAATAATGGCGGCTAACTTAAATCTTTAAAACTGGTGTGAAGGCCAAGTTTAAAACACTTCCCAGGGTTAAAGTTCATGCGTCACAATTTTTAAAGCTCCGGTCTAAACATTATCGAAAAATAGCAGGAGATCTTTTGGTTGGCTGAAAGAAAAACGTGATAAATCAATGAGATATTAGAATAGTCTGTTGAGGCAGGTTGTAGGATCTGTCCTTAATGATTGTCAGTACTTTATTTATAGATCTTAGATGATTAAAGACATTACCTACATAAAAGCAAGCAAATGTTATCCCTGAGGTGCAGTTTGGTCACTGCAGAGAGTTTTAGAAAAAGGATTTTACGTCCCTCTCTTTTTAAATTTGATATTAACTATGATCATTTAGAAACGGTGTAAACATGCTTTATGTACAGTGGCAATTTTGTTTGTTTACAGGGAACAGAAAGAGCAGCTTCAAAAGATGAAAGACTTTGGGTCTGAGCCACAGATTACTGACCATCTTCCACCCCAGGACTCAAGATTGCAGAGTGCATCAAGACCTGGGATGTATCCGGTATGGGAAAATATATAACCAGAAAACTCTGCTTTGTGTATTTACATGTTGCTGGACTTTATTTTATTACAATAAGTATAAATTTCTTGTATAAAATGTATACTTTAGAAAAATAAAAGTAACAATTGAACATCTTTTTTTGAAGGGGGAGTAGTTGAGACAGGTTTTAGAAGGGTCTTGCTTTATAGTTCAGGCTGACCTTTATAGTTCAGGCTGTCTCCCTCTTCAGTGCAGGGTGGCCTTGAACTCACTGCAGTTTTCCTGCCTCAGCCTTGTGAGTGCTACAATTACAGGTGTGCGCCATGATGCCTGGTTTGACCTTTGAAGATCATTAAATATGGTCAAGCCGGCATGATGGTGCACACCTATAATCCCAGCACACAGGAGGCTGAGGCAGAAGGATCACTGCAAGTTTGAGGCCAGCCTGGATTGCAAAGTGAGTTCAAGACCACCCTGAACTGCATTGCAAAACCTTGTCTCAAAAAAGACCAAAAATAATAATAATTATAAATTAATTAATTAAAATAAAATAAATATGGAGAAAATATGTAGGAAATGTTCCTTTCCTCCAGGTTTTGATAAGTAGACCAAATACACTTGAAGTATGTGGCTTTGTGTTCACAGAATTATAAAACTTCCTAGTAGGTTTTTATGTTCAAATATCTGTAGTCCTGCTTTCTATTTAGACCAGGCTAAACGTGAGCCTCAGAGTTCTGTCTCCCTCTTCAGACTACCAGTTCAGCTGGGAAAGGGATCAGACATCGCAGTACAGAGCCCCCTGCCATTCAGGCAGGAGCAAAAGGAGGTGTTTATGTGAAAGTGGAATGATAGATTCTCCCCGTTTTTACTTGGAGTTTTTGTTTGTTTGTTTTTATTGCTATTTTACCTTTAAGCCAGTGATGGACTTTAAAAACGTTATCACACAAATAATTATATAATAACACAGTACGGGAGGAAAAATCCACTGTTGAACCACTTCATCACACTAACTCACTCTTCAAGACCCGCCCCCACTGTGGTCTGACGTACAGTGCTCGGACGCAGCTGGCCGCAGTGCCTGTGGTGGCTGTTGCTGACCCAGCTCGTGGCTCCTCACCTAGATGTGCGTCCGTCTGCCTGCAGAGGCCCTGCACGGATGTGCCCCTGTCAGACTCAGTGCGTTGGCAGTGGGGCTCATTCCCCCTGAATTTGCCTTTTTGCGTGCCATCACCTAGTGGCCACAGCTCAGAGTCCGAACGTCAGCCCACGTGTGCTTTGCCTCGTATTCAGTTAGTCAGCCCTTCGCCCCTGTGACAAGGCACTGGGAGGAGTCGGATAGAGGAAGGACGATGCACTCTGGCGCGCGGTTTCTGTCCATGGTCATCGGCTGCAGCGGGTCCAGGCCCGTCGTAAGGCAGAGCATCAAGGTGGGACCGAGCTGCTAACCCATGGCAGCCCGAGAAAGAGAGAAGGAGCGGGAAAGGACGAGGGGAGAGGGCGGGGACAGACAGACGCACAGACAGAGAACACTGTGGTAGTGGGCCTCTCCCTGCTTTTGTTGTGTCTAGGCCTCTGCCCCCTTGGGCGGCACAGGGCGGCTCTCCTCCCTCACTTTGCTGTCCCACGCGCCAGGCGTCTCGGGAGACAGCCTCACAGACGCAGCCTGAAGCGTGCTGTGTGCTTCACTAACTTCCTAGTGTTTGTGAGTCCAGCCGAGTTGACAGTCAAGATAAAGCAGCACAGCAGTCATTGTGCCGCCTTTGTAATACTGGTGAGATGCAGTGTTCTCTGTTCTCCACTTCCCTGCAACTTCAGTTCCAGTCCTGACTAGGGCTTGCCTAGGTTATTTCAGAAACACTCTAATTCATCATCTGTCCATTTTATTGTCCTCGTAATTTGTTCTATACTCTGCTGCTATGGTGACAGTTTTTAATCAAATTTTGAGGTATAATCTAGATAGAATGCATTACATATAATAGTATACCCTACAGTTTGAGTTTTTGGGTTTTTTGTTTCTGTTTTTTGTCTTTTTGAGACAGGGTCTCGCTGTGCAGTTCAGGCTGGCCTTGAACTCACTTTGTAGCCCAGGATGGTCTCAAACAGCGATCTTCCTGCTTTAGCCTTTCGAGTGCTGGGATTACAGGGGTGCACCACCACACCTGACTGCAGTTTGAGTTTTGACAAATGTATTCAAGGGATAGATTTCTATCACCCCCAAAACTTTCACAGTTGTACTCTGCTTACATTCCACGTAAGGCAGCACTGGCCAAAATAGACATTTTATTGCATATTGTGTGTGTATGTCTGTGTGTTCATGCACGCTGGCATGGAACCCAGGGCCTTACATGCAAGAGGCAAGTGCTCTATCATTAGCACTGAGCCACATCCCAGCCCTAAAAATAGACATTTTAAAACATACATCTCAGCATGTTGCTCCCGAGCTTCAGAACGCTTCAGTGTTTTCTCTCTGCTTTCGAGAGAAAATCTAGATTTTCACGTGGTTAGCTGTGTAATTCCTGCGCTGGCCTGACCTCTCCTGACTGTTGCTTGGTACTCTCCTCAGACACAAATTTCCCTCCACACGGAGCAGCTTAACAGTACTCTGAATGTGCCAGACACACTTTTCTGTGCCGTTCCACACACGTTATTCTCTCAGTCTAGAGCTTTTCCTTTCTTTTTTTTTTCTTTTGGTCTTTTTGAGACAGGGTCTCTCTGTGCAGTTCATGCTGGCCTTGAACTCACTTTGTAGCCCTAGTTGGGCCCAAATATGCAGCGATCCTCCTGCCTCAGCATCCCAAGTGCTGGGATTACAGGCATGTGTCACCATGCTCAGCCTAGAGTTTCTTTTCTTTCTTTTCTTATTCTCTCCCCTAAAGGGCTAGTTCTCATGTTTTAGCATCCATTGATTACTATCATAGCTACTTCTACCCTTGTAACATCTCGTGCCAGACCTTGGCATAGATTTTACCGTAAGGTATTCTAATTGTCTCTTTTCTTACCTGTCTTCTAAACTAAGCCCACAGGATACGAACTGTATTTTCTGTCTCTGTGTCAGTTGGCAAATGTAGAAGCTGTAAACATAAATCCACATTGCTGCTTTATTCACATAGCAAATCATAAAAATTTTTCCATATTGCTACACGTTACTTTCTTCTGTTTGTTTGTTTTTGTTTTTGTTTTTGTTTTTGTTTTTGAGACGAGTTCTCACTGTGCGATTCAAGCTGGCCTTGAGCTCACTTTGTAGCCCAGGCTGGCCTTGAACTCACAGTAATCCTCCAACCTCAGCCCCTCAAGTGCTGGGATTATAAGCATGTAATACCATGTATGGCTGTGTTACAGTATTTTTGATGCTCAGTGACTTACTAAGCTGTTTCATTTATGTAGACACTTGTTTCTAAGCTTTTACTACTATTAATAATACAATTTTAATAAGCGTCTTTGTACCAAGTGAAAATTGTCAAAGTGAGATACTTCAAAGGATAGGGACATTGTCATCCCCTCTGCCTAAAGTAAAGTTGTGTTTTTAAATAGTTGCCTGCTACTCTGAACTGTGGTAACAGTGAAGGATACTTAATCTCCTATGTGTTGCAAAAATTAAATTGATTAAAAATACATAAGTAGGGCTGGGGATACAGCTCAGCAGCATAGCACCTGCCTGGCAAGCACAAGGTACTGAGTTTGATTCCCAGTACAAAAAAATTATATTTGTGTGTCTGTGTGTGTGATAAAAAATAATAGATTTATAATATCTTTACTATAGTTTTGTAACTCATCACCTATATGTTTTAATATGCATTTTTGGTAGTGATATAAATATTTTTCCACACTGTATTTTCTTCCTGTATGAACTCTTTTGTCCTTTGCCCATATTTGTAATTCTTAAGGATTTTTAAGTTAATTTGTATTATCTTTAATATGGATTCTACTTTCTCATATAAATACTATACGATTGTTTTTGTTTTAAAAATTTACTTATATATTTTTTTTTCTTTTTGAGACAGGGTCTGTGCAGGTCAGGCTGGCCTTGAACTCACTTGGTAACCCTCCTGCCTCAGCCGCCTGAGTGCTAGGATTACAGATGTGCGCCACCATGCCTAGCACAAATGTATATTTTGCTCTGACAGTATAGAAAGAAGAAAACACTTTTTGTTTTATTTATAGATGTACTTGCAGCAGATCTTCAGATAATTAAAACTTACCTGAGTAGCTGTGCACCAGACAGAATAACTTTGTCCTATATTGGCTTTGGCTTTTTTTAAAAATTTTTTTGCAGTACTGGGGATTGAACTCTGGACCTTGCGCTTGCCAGGCAGGCGCTTATACCACTGAGTTATATCTCCAATCCTATATTGGCATTTTCTTAAAAAATTTTAAAGTGCTGTATCCAAATAAAAAGTTTAGCTCTTTTTTTTTTTTTTTTTTTTTTTTTTTTGGACAGGGTCTCACTATGCAGTTCAGGCTGGCCTTGAGCTCACTTTGTAGCCCAGGCTGGCCTCGAACTAACAATGATCCTCCTGCCTCAGCCTCCCGAGTGCTGGGATTACCTGGGATTACAGGTGTGCACCATCTCGCCCCGCTAAAAGTTTAGCTCTCGGTAACTCCCCTTTATTTTTAATTTCAGTCTATAGTGGCCACCAGCAAATGTTCCTTACATTTTAATGAAATCCATTTTTTCCTCAAAAGCTTACTTTTGAAGCAAAGCCTATATACGAATAAATACATAAGTAATATATATTGACTGTCTAAAATAGCTGTCAGTAAAGAAAAAACCACAAATAGTGAACTAAGAGAAATGGGAAATAATTGTTTGAATCAGGTTTCCAAAGAGTAAAGTGGCTTTGGGAAAGCAAATGTAAACATGCACACAGCAGTGGTGCTCCCTCTTGGGGGGGTCACTGAGTGTCCTACACAGTTTGGTTTTTGTTTCCTGGTACTTACATTTTGCATTGGTCTCGGCCTGGCCACACATTATTGTCTGCCAGATAGCTGAAAGGAGTACAAGAGAGCAGCCTTGGGGAATTTGTCTCTCTCACTGGAGGTTTACTATTTTTGTGGAGAAGATAGGTTTCTAGAGCTGGGAATACGGCTCATAGCTGAAGTTCTTTTTTTTTTTTTTTTTCTCTTTCTTTCGGTACCAGGAATCAAACTCACGACCTCACGCTTGCCAGGCAGGCGCTGTGCCACTGAGCTAAACCCCCAGCCCCCTGAAGTTCTTAATCAAGGCGTGCACCTCAGAATTATTCATGGAGGTTTTTTACATTTCATGTGTTTTTATTTTAAAATGACACAGTAATTTTACTTATTGACAGAGCATAGTGACATTTCAGTACATTCATACAATGATTACATCAGAGTGATTGGCATTGCTAGCACGTCAGTTGGGAACATTCAGAAACCCTCTCTGCTAGCTATTTTGAAATACCAGATTAATAGTTGTCACCTGTAATTACCCCATTGTACTACGGAACATCGGAAGTTGGTCCTCCTGTGCAGCTGTACCCTTTACCTGTTGTTCATCCTCTTTCTGTCCTTTGCCCATCTTCTCCCCCACGCCCTTTCCTGGGCTTCTGTGTTTGTTTTAAATCGATGGGCTGACCCCACCTGCAGAAGTTTAGGTTTGGGTTGGGCCTGGAACATTTGAAACTAAGTAGGTTAAAGAGAAGTAAGAGAGACTGTGGTATGTTGTGTGCGCGCGCGCGCGCGCGCGTGTGTGTGTGTGTGTGTGTGTGTGTGGTATCTTGATTCTTTTCTTCTCTTTTCTTTTTTTTCCGGTACCGGGGATCGAACTTACCACCTTGCACTTGCCGGGCAGGCGCTGTGCCGCTGAGCTAAATCCCCAGCCCCTTTGATTATTTTCTTGACTCCCAGTCTGAGGCAACGCTTTGCCTTTTTGAGCATTTTATATAAATTGAATCAAACAGTATATGGTTGTTAATGTCTGGCTTCTTTCATTTAACTAATGTTTTCAAGATTCATCCATGTACTAGCATGAATTAGTGCTTCGTTTTCACTGCTGAATAACATCCGTTATACGAACGTACCAATTACGTTCATCCATTCACCAGGTAATAGACATTTGGGTTGATGGTTAAGGTTACCATGAGTATTTGTGTGCAGACCTTTGGGTGGATATGTTTTAATTTTTCTTGAATAGATACCTAGGAGAACAATTCTTAGGTCATATGTAAGTTTGACTTTTTGAGAAGCTGGCCAGCCATTTTCAAAGTAGTAGCGCCATTTTACATTCCTGCCCTCTTTCTCCACACGCTTGCCCTCACTGCTTCTGTTTTGTTAATTATAATCACTCCAGTGAGTATGAAGGCTGTCTCATTGTGGCTTTAATCAGCACGTTCCTAATGACGTGCTGAGCATCATTTCATGTATGTCTGAGTCATTTGCATATCTTCTTTGGAGAAATATCTCTTCAGATTTTTTTTTTTTGTGTGTGTGTGTGTGTTTTTGAAATGGGGTCTCACTGTGCAGTTCAGGCTGGCCTTGAGCTCATTTTGTAGCCCAGGCTGGTCTTGAACTTTCAATGATCCTCCTGCCTCAGCCTCCTGAGTGGTGGGATTACAGGCGTGAGCCACCACACTCGTTGTTCAGATCTTTTTGCCTTTATACACTTTTTTTTAAATGTCTTATGAGTTTTATATGTTCTGTGTTCAATTCTTTCTTAGATATGAGATTTACATAGATTTTCTACCTCTTTGGCTTGTCATGTCATTTTTCTCATGTGTCTTTTAAAGTTCAAAGTTGTAAATTTTTAAAGTATCTAGTTTATTAAGTTTTTATTTTAATTTCTCCACTGATCTGTGACAACATGATGAAATGCCCGTTACTAAGTCATTTATTCTATTCTCTAGCCTCCAGGGTCCTACAGACCGCCCCCTCCTATGGGTAAACCACCAGGTTCACTTGTCAGACCCTCTGCTCCACCAGCAAGATCATCTGTCCCTATGGCCAGGCCACCTGTGCCAATACCACCACCACCACCTCCTCCTCCCCCACCTCCTCCTCCTCCTCCAGTGATAAAGCCACAGACTTCAGCTGTGGAGCAGGAGCGCTGGGATGAAGACTCTTTTTATGGACTCTGGGATACAAATGATGAACAAGGACTGAATTCTGAATTTAAGTCGGAAACTGCAACAATCCCGCCTGCCCCAGTATTACCACCTCCCCCTGTCCACTCTTCCCTTCCCCCTCCTGGCCCAATGCCTATGGGTATGCCGCCGATGTCCAAACCACCTCCAGTGCAGCAGACTGTTGATTATGGCCATGGCCGAGGTCAGTAATAAGGGTGAACTTGTATTTGGGATTTCATAGGAATGAACTAGCTCACTCTTACAGGATTTTATCTTCTTTTTTTTTTTAAACAGATATATCCACTAATAAAGTTGAACAGATACCCTATGGAGAAAGAATAACCCTGCGTCCAGATCCACTACCTGAAAGGTCAACTTTTGAAACAGGTAGGATTCCCAGAGATTAACATTTTTAAACCTAATGTAGGTGTTAATTAGGACTTGATTGGTTTTGTTTTTTTGTTTTTTTAGTAAGATTATCTCGGCCTTCTCTTAAGATAGAAGATTCTTAAATTGAATTTAGGTCAACATTTTATAGTAGTTCTAAAATCATATCTGTATTTTTCTGCTTTATATCCACAAAAGCATATACTTCTTATTTTGTATTAATTGTTTTTTGTAGATCATGCAGGCCAGCGTGATCGCTATGATAGAGACAGAGACCGTGAACCTTATTTTGATCGAGATTTTAAAAGAGATCGGGAGACCCATAGAGATCGAGACCGGGATCGTGTGATTGACTATGACCGGGATCGATTTGACAGAGATCGCCGGCCCCGGGATGATAGGTATGGTTTGGAAAATATCTTTGCTAAGTGTGAAAATTAATATGTTTTAAGTTCACCAAAATTTGGTGTATCTAAAGTAAATTTAGCAAATGACATATTGTGTGTGTGTGTGTGTGTGTGTGTGTGTGTAATTTAGAGAAGGAAGACCAATTCCGGGTCAGTTTTCAGGAAAGTAGTACGTGAGTTTTGCCAGCTTGAATTCCAGATAATTTAATGGGAGAAGAATGGAAATGGTATTGTCAGTAAAGTATAATCATTAATTATAGGCAAGCAATTTATTTTTACAATTTATGAGATTTTTAAACGTGCTTATATAAGGCAGATTTAAATGAAAAAGCAAAATATAAATATTAGTTATGTAGAGTAACTCCTCCTAGAGAGAATTGAACAGATAATGGTGTAGCATTATAAGTAGACCTTCAGGTATTTTTTACTTAAAAGTACTTCCTGTTACACTTTCTAGGACTCAGTCATACCGAGACAAAAAAGACCATTCCTCGTCCAGAAGAGGGGGATTTGATAGGCCATCCTATGACAGGAAGTCTGACCGACCAGCCTACGAAGGCCCATCCATGTTTGGAGGTAGAGCTGTATCTGCTTATCATAGGGATATTGAGAATGTACACAGTTGGAGAGGGCTTGCGTGTAATTATGGATTTAAACTTTCTAAGTAAAATATAGTTGAGAATGTCTCAAATGGACAGCATTCTATCAAGAATGGCAATATAAGGCTGGGTGTGGTGACACACACCCGTAATCCCAGCACTCTGAAGGCTGAGGCAGGAGGATTGGTACAAGTTCTAGGCCAGCTTGAACTACAGAGCAAGACCCTGTCTCAAAAAAAAGGATAGACGGGGCATGGTAATGCATGCCTGTAATCCCAGCACTTGGGAGGCTGAGGCAGGGAAATCACTGTGAGTTCAAGGGCAGCCTGGGCTACAAAGTGTGTTCAAGCCATCCTGAATTGCATAGTGAAACTCTGTCTCAAAAAGACCAAAAAAAAAAAAATAATAATAATTAATGAAATAAAACAAATCATTTTTATATTAACGAAATTTTGAAACAGTCACTTACAATCCCACTGACCACTGTACTATAGCTATTGTAATTTTGTGTGTTTTCCTTTCATTCTCTCTTTGCATGCGTATTTATGAAATTGTAATTAAAGTATAAATGCAGGTCAGTTTTACTTTTTCTTCCAGTGCTGTAGTCAAACCCAGAGCCTCACACATACGAGGCCAGCACTGTGCACTGCACCACTGAGCTACAGCCTCAGGTCTAAACCCATTTTCTTCGTTGTCCTTGTTATAATTGATAATTGCACCATATACATTGCACTGTGCGTAAACTTGTTACTGGCTCTGTGACATTTCATTGAGTAGATAAAATATAAGATCTCTGTTTTGGACATGATATTTACTGCTATAAGTTACACATAAACTAGAAATTCATACCTGTAAGATTAAGCTTTTGTGGTTAATGACTCTTGTTTTTAAAACTATAAAGCAGAAATTATAAAATTAAAGTCATGCTTGGAATTGCTTAGTAAAGCATTCTTCTGTATCTTGGGTTTTTTTTTTTTTTTTTGGTTTTTTGGTTTGTTTGTTTTGTTTTGTTTTGTTTTGGTTTTGGTTTTTCTCCGGTACCGGGAACTGAACTCACGACCTTGCGCTTGCCAGGCAGGCGCTTTGCCGCTGAGCTAAATCCCCAGCCCCTGGTTTGTTTGTTTTGTTTTTTATCTTTTTGAGACAGGATCTTGCTATGCAGTTCAGACTGGCTTTGAGCTCACTTTATAGCCGAGGCTGGTCTCAAACTCACAGTGATCCTCCTGCCTCAGCCTCCTGAGTGCTGGGATTGCAGGCATGTGCCACCACGCCCAGCCTGTATCTTGTTAATGAATTTAGTATTTTGTGGACGTTGTTTCCCTGTAATATATCTAAATCTTTTAGTTTCTCAATCTTAGTAGATTTATATTAAACTTTCTCTTATTTATTTATCCATTAATTACTTTCTGTAATTTAAAAGTGGCCCTCAAATCATTACACTTAGTCTGAATTATGATTAGGTTGAGAGCTGAGAGTTAACTTTGAAAATTAGTGACTATGTGAGTAGTAACTTTATCCAACTGCTGGAAACCCAGGAGAACGAAGAACTTATCCAGAGGAGCGAATTCCCCTGGCAGCGCCCTCACTGAGCCACCAGCCCCCTCCGGCTCCCCGGGTGGAGAAGAAGCCGGAGTCAAAGAACGTGGATGACATCTTGAAACCACCCGGCCGAGACAGCAGACCTGAGAGAGTGAGTCTTTTTTTTTTTTTACGGTTCAAGATACTGAACTCAAGCTTTATACATGCTAGCCAAGCAGTCTGCTATTGAGCTACAACTGACTAGCCCATAGGTGAATCCTATGAGGGTAACTCATTTTCTTGTAAATCCAAAGATGCTAAGAGATCTTTTTAATATAATAAATATTCCCTATTCTTCTACGACATAGAAATATCAGATTCAAGGCATCTTACTATCACTAAATCACCATATAATCTCATAAAGTATTTACCCTATACAATAATGAAGTTAGAGCAAAATTTTGCATCAAAAAATGTTGAGAACTTTAAAAACTAATTCATGAGACCCCAATTAATTGCATTGTGAAGAGAGAGAAAGTACATAGTATGTGGAACAACAAGAGAAAATTAGGAGACTTGATAGTTAGGCATAATTTACTAGTGACTTCCAGATGTATACATTCTTTTAAATTTGTTTTATGTTGTCTAAAACTGTCTTATATTTATTTGAATAGTACCAGAGATTTCAGCCAGATATTTTTTTTTGGTACCAGGAATCAATTTATAGTTACAAATTTCATATCTAGAGTTAATAGATCATTATTTATGGTCTTTTTGTGTCCAGTATTAAGGTATAGCTTGTGGTTACTATTTGCATGATACAGTAATCCACTCTTTACTGTAGATTTACTTTTTGCAGCTTTAGTTACTCAAGATCAATAGTGATCCTAAAATACTAAATGGAAAATTCAGAAATAAACAGCTCATCATGTTAAAATCATGTGCTGTTCTTAGTCATGTAATGAAATCTTGCACTAACCTGCTCTGATCTGCCCAAGAAGGGAAACATTTTTGTCTAGCATGTCCACATCATATACACTGTCCACTAGTAGTTATCTTAGTAGCTGTTGTCTTTATTGGATTAGCTATCATAGACAGCAGTGCTTACTGTAGGACTGGTGGTATCTGTGATATCAGACATCTGCTGGAGGTCCTGGAATATACCCTAAGTGAGTAAGGTCACACTACTGTATACCTTTTATCATCTCTTTACTTTCGTTCTTTGTTTTCATCTTTAAATACAAAGTGATTCCTACAGAGACATAGATTTTTTTAATGCCATCTGACAGTCTCTTTTTTTTTAGCACTGGGGATCAAACCTAAGGCCTTGCACATGTTAGGAAAACACTACCACTGAACTGGAAACCCCCACACACACACCCAGTGTCTACCTTTTGATTGGATTGTTTCATCCACTCACATTTGATTTTGTTAAATTTTTTTAATATAATTGGCTTGCAAGTGTATTCATCATATATTCTGCAACATTGCTGAATCCATCAATTTCAGTTTTGATGGAATCCTAGGATTTTCTGTGTATAAGATCATGCCATCAGCAAATGTAGTTTTACTTCTTCCTTAAGCTAAATACCCTTTATTTCTTTCTTTGGTCTGACTGTCCTGGCTGAAATCTCCAGTACAGTGTTGAGTGGCCGTGACAAGAGTAGACATCCGGTCTTTCACTCTTAAGTACGATGTTGGCGGTGGACTTTATCAGCTTGAGGAAATTTCCTTCTGTTCTTAGTTTATTGAAGGTTTTTATCATGAAAGGATGTTGGGCTTTGTTGGATGCCTTTTAAATGTCAATTAAGATGATTATGGGGCCGGTGATGTAGCTCAGCAGTACAGCGCCTGCCCGGCAAGCACAAGGTCCTGAGTTCAATTCCTGTCGCCCCAAAAAAAGAGCTGATTATGCGTATGACTTTCATTTTTTTAGTTTATTGATAAAATTTGAAAACTTTTGAGCGAGGTACAGTGGCACACACCTGTAATCCCAGCCCTCAGGAAGCTGAAGCAGGAGGATTACGACAAGTTTGAGGCCAGCCTGGGCTACATAGTGAGTTGAAAGCCAACTTGAATTACAGAGATCTGTCTCAAAAAAAAATTTTTTTTTAACTTTTATTTCTGGGAAGTCACACTTGGTCAAGATGTACCCTTTATTTTTGTATGTTGCTGGATTGAGTGTGCTGGTATGTCATTGACTACTGACTACATCCATATTCATGGTAAACAACTAGTTTTCTTAGGATGCCTTTGTCTGGTTTTGGTGTCGGGAAGCACTGACCTTATGAAATAAGTTCTTCCTTCTATTTTTGGAGCATTTTATGAAGAAATTTTTAATTTTTTAAATGTTTGGTGAAATTCAGCAATGAAACCATTGGGGTCTGGGCCTTTCTCTTTGAATGTTGTTCTATTGCCAGGCCAGCCTCTGGTCATCGTAAGTCTGTGCGGATTGGTTCTTTCTTCTTGACTCAGTTTTGGCAGTGTGGGCCTTTCCTCAGTTTTGCCGTTTCCTCAAAGTCATTTCATTTATTGGCGTAGAGTTGTTTTTATATACCCTTTATGATATGCAGTATTACAAGTTTCTTTCAGGTTGGTACTAACATCTCATTTTTTATTTTGTTTTTGTTTGTTGTTTATTTTTTGAGACAGGGTCCCACTACTAAGTTCAGGCTGCCCTTGAACTCACTATGTAGCCCAGGCTGGCCTCTAACTCATGGTGATCCTCCTGCCTCAGCCCCCGCACCCTTCGCCAGTCTGTGGGTTGCCACCTTGCCCAGTTCCCTGTTCGATTTCTGATTCTACTGATTTGAGTCTTCTTCTCTCCTCCTGTCTTGTCCCCTCTATTCTCTTCTCTCTTATCTGAGCTGAGGTAAAAAAGCCAATTTTATTAATCTTCAAATAACTAGCTTTTAGTGTTTATAGTCTGTTTTGTGTTGTAGAGCAAAATACCTGAGCCTATGTACTTACAATAAGCAAAAGCGGTTTACTGAACACACAGTTCTGGAATTTTATGAGCATAGCACCAGCATCTGCTTGGCTATGCTAAGGGCCTTCTGGCTGTATCACAGCATAGTGGGTGGTGTCATGGTGGGAAGTGTGTAAAGGGAGAGATCACACGCAAGCCAGGAAGCCAGAGAGACGCTCAGGTTTGCTTTCAGAAGAACACCTTGCACCCCCGTGACCTAATTACTTCCCATGAGGCCTTATCTCTTAAAGATCCCGCCGCTTTAGTACTGCCACATTGGAAACCAGACCTCCAGCTATGGACCACTGAAAAACACTTTCAAGTTATATCCAAACCAGAACACATTTTACTGATCTTTCTGTTTTTTAAATTCTCTATTTTATGAATTTCTGTTCTAATCTCATTTCCTTTTGTTTCTTTAGATGTATGTATGTGTGTATGTATGTATGTATTTGGTACCAGGAATCAAACTCAGGGCCTTGTGCCTGCCGGGCAGGCACTTGTGCCACTGAGCAATGTCCCCGGCCCGCTTTTTTGATGTTAGACAGGGTCTCGGGTAGTTCAGGCTGGCCTCCAGCTGGCAGCAGTCCTCCTGCCTTAGTCTCTCTAATGCTGGGATTAGAGGCCTCTGCCACCACACCCAGCTAGCTTTCTTATTCTTTAATGTAGCCATGAATAGGTATAAATTTTAAGAACTCTTTTAGCCTCACCTCTTGAACTTCGGTATGTTGTGTCTTTATTTTCATTAACCTCAGAAATGGTCTGAATTTTGTTTTGATTTCTTTGACTCATTGGTTATTTAGGAATGTGTTGTTTAATTTCCACATATTTGTGAATTTCTCTGTTTTTCTCTTTTTTATTTTATCCATTGTGATTAAATAAAATACTTTGTATTATTTCTGTCCTTTCAGATTTACTAAGTTTGTTTCATAGGCAGTCACATGGTTTCTTCTGAAGAATAGTTCATTGTTAACAAAATCTCATTGCAAAAACTCTGTTGAGTGATTTTTTTCTTCACTGTTTCAGATCGTTGTTATAATGAGAGGGTTGCCTGGCAGTGGAAAGACACACGTTGCAAAGCTTATTCGTGTGAGTATGGGAAAACCGGAAACATAACTCTCTTGTATTAGTGAGTGTTGTTTATTGATATAGGTATCTGATCCATTTGATTGATTTTAGTAGACTGTAGATCCACGGTAGAAGTTGTCCAGTATAAGATTGTGTTCTGTGTAGGCAAATATTTTCCCCTCTGTTTGATTTGAAACTATGAGAAAATTATGTTAGCCACAAGAAGAAACTTCAGTATGAATACTCGTATCATACTGATATCACAGGTTTCTTTCTTTTTTTTTTTTTTCTTTCTAAACTCTTTAAACTCTTTTAACTACTTGACTCTTAGGATAAGGAGGTAGAATTTGGAGGACCTGCACCCAGAGTTTTAAGCCTGGATGATTACTTCATCACTGAAGTAGAAAAGGAAGAAAAGGATCCAGATTCTGGAAAGAAAGTGAAAAAGAAGGTACGGTATTTTCCTTAAGTTATATACTGAATTTGATTCATTAGCAATATTTAAGGGAAAACTTGTTTGGGCATGGTGGCACACACCTGTAATTCTAGCACTCAGGAGGCTGAGCAGGAGGATCACTGTGAGTTTGAGGCCAGCCTGGGCTACATAGTGAGACACTGTCCCCCACAGAAAAACAAAAACAGGAGAACATGCTGAGAGAGAGATGAATTTTTTGGTTGTAGTGCAGGCTAACCTTAAGCTCATGACCTTCCTCCCTCAGGCTCCTGTTCATTGAGGTTACAGTCATATGCCACCACTCCTGGCTTGAGGTAGCTTTTTTGAAAAAGAAAATTTTTTTCTGAACACAAAAACTTTGGTACTCAGGCTAACCAGGGAAAGGGTGTAAGACGCTTCCTTGCTGTGACCAACTCCAGATTTCTGTGGGGTGCCCTCAGGTAATGGAGTATGAGTATGAGGCTGAGATGGAGGAGACCTACCGCACTAGCATGTTCAAGACTTTCAAGAAGACCCTGGACGACGGCTTCTTCCCCTTCATCATCCTGGATGCCATCAATGACAGAGTCAGACACTTCGACCAGTTTTGGAGTGCAGCAAAAACCAAGGGGTTTGAGGTATACGCTTACCAAGACCTTTAACGCAGCCCACAAGGTGTGTGTCTCCTTGTCTGATTGTTATTTGTGGTTGTGTAGGTGTACCTGGCTGAAATGAGTGCAGACAACCAGACGTGTGGCAGGAGAAATATTCACGGCAGAAAGCTTAAAGAAATAAACAAGGTGATTCTCCAGAACCGTGGAGTGGTAAAGCACCCTCAACGCGATTTCCTCAGTGTCAGTGCTGTTGTCTGGGAGCTCTTTCTTATTTACCCAGTTTTCTTTCCGAGTATCTTTTCGTCCTGCTCTTATAAGTGTTTCTTCTCCACTGATACAAGTGAAGGGGGTCTCCTAGCTCTTCCAGGACTGGCCTGTTAGACTTCATAGTGTTACATTTTATCTGAGATCCATAGCTGGTCTTTGTTTGAGTGGATTACAGCAGTAACTTGGCCTCCTGAATCTCTCCGTAGATGGCTGATCACTGGGAAACGGCACCTCGGCACATGATGCGTCTGGACATTCGTTCCTTACTGCAGGACGCTGCGATTGAAGAGGTGAATGTGCGCCTTTGGCCCCGGCACAGTCTGTGTGGCCGGGAGAGGGTGGTGCAGGGATTGAGCCCGGGGACTCCCCACCCGTTTTTATTTGGATGCAGAGTCTCACGAGATTGCTAGTGAGAGTTGGCTCAAACTTAGGAGTCCTCCTGCCTCAGTATCCCAGGTAGCTGGAATTATAGGTGTGTGTCACTGTACCCCGCTAGGTACATGTGTGTTACATATTTATTGTTAATGTTAACCTTGGCACTGTTATTGTGGAACCATTTGAGAGTGAAGTTGCAGACCTCATAACACATTACCCCTAAATATTTTAGTAGATATCTTCTAGGCACAAGGACAGTGTCTTATAACACCAATTAAATATCAAGATGAAGAAATTTAACATTGATAAAATACTTTATTAAATAATATAAATTTTCTGAATTAAATTTCTTAATTATCTAACAAGTCCATATTCACATTTCACCAGCTGTCTCTATAATGTGCTTTTCATCCGTTTTTCACATTCAGGATCCAACTTGTTAATATAGGAAGCAATTTCTCAACCAGACTTGTCACGAAAAACAAAGCAGTTTTGAAAAGTATATGCCAGTTGTTTTTTAAAATCCTCCTCAACTGGAGTTTGTCTATTTCCATATGCTGAGATTTAGTTAAAACATTAGCAGAAGTGTACGTGAGTGACACCGCATGCTCAGTGCATTACATGAGGATCCGTGTGATATATCCATTTATCTCTTTGTTGTCTCTTAGACATTGGTCACTTGGCTAAGGTATAACTATCAAGTTGTTCTTCCACCTTTCTCCCTTAATCTGTAGGGAGATTCTTTGGAATTGTTAATACCCTGTTCCCCAACACATTTTCACTTACTTGCTGGAGTCAGTTATTAATTTGGTGGAAGAAAATCTTTATTATAAAAAAAGGAGAGATTTTCAATTTTAGTCACTGTGTGCTTTCGTTTGATTTGACCTCTTCCTGAGAGAACCTGCATCAGCATTGTCACGGTGTTTCCACGTGCCGTTAACCCTCACGCCGCTCCTTAGCCCACTTCCTCTGGCTTCTGCCTCTGCCGTCCTCGAGAGACCCGCCAGTGATTTCCCTGACGGGAAAAAGTATCGCTTAATGTTGCCACCACACGTGACACAGTTGCCCATGCACGCCTCCTTAGCAAGATAAAACATTTTTCTCTAGGCTTTTGTGAGTCCACATTCTTCTGGCTTTCCTTCTCCCCGACCATACCTTTCCAGCTGTCTTTACCAGCTTTTCCTGCTTCCTAGATCTTAAAAGAGCCACTTCCAGTCTCTGTCCTTGGCTTTGTTTTTACTTTGCAGATTGTATAACCTTTCTGGTAGTATGGATTAAGTTACAGAGACTCAAGTGGATAATATCACTGTCTTAAAAAGTAACATTTTTAGTGGAGGAATTGTAGGTGATTTTTATAATTCTTTTACTGTTATTTTCTAAATTCTCTACCCCCAAAAAAAGAATTTATTATCTTAGTGTACTTCAAACTTGACCTACCAAAATGTAATGCCTCCAAACCTTTTTCTCTTCTAGTATTTTTTTTTTTTTTTTATTAGAACCACCAGTCATGCGATTGGTAAAACCAGTAATCTGGGAGTTATCTTGGACTCCTTACCAACATTACTCTTTAACAAACATTCAACCCTGTCCTTCCCCTACGTAGTCAGTTACAAGTTTTATCAGTTTTACATAAGTATTCCTCTAATCCATGTCCTCTTACTTGTATTGCTACCACTGTGGGCTAAACTACTATCACCCTACATTTTTCACTAGACCTTTTCTTACAGTTTAACATTTGAGTCACCTGTATGTTCTACATGATTAGAAAAATACTGGTTAAAGATTTTAAAGAGCAATCCTGGAAATCCATAAAAGCATTCAAAATAAGTAACCATCTACTTAGACTAAAGCATTATACTTAATACAGAGTTAAAAATATGGATATCCCAGGAAAACTAAAGGATAGAATGTCATGTTTTCTATCAGTTCTGTTTCAAAATTAGGATGTTAAAAAATTATGTAGTACATAAAAAGAAATAAGTAAGTACAAACTATGTATAACAGTGAGTCTGATTTCTTGCTCTGGGCAACAGTAATCCTTCCAGATCTTAATGATTCAACATTTTCCTAAATGTTAACTTCATCATTTTAAAAAATGATCATTGGCATATTGTAGGTAGAGATGGAAGACTTTGATGCAAATATTGAAGAACAGAAGGAAGAAAAGAAAGATGCAGAGGAAGAGGAAAGCGAACTGGTAGGAGACAGACCAACCACTTTGAACAAAGTGTCTTTTTGTTAGAATTCTTAACTAGGGTTTATGTTGAGATCTGTGGTCAGATTGCTATTGTTAATATACACATTATAATGGTGAAAAATATCATAGTCATCTGAGGAAACTTCTGGATGCTTTTTATTTTTCTCTAAATCAGAGAAACCCTGGAATGTTAAACAGAGTACGAAGGAACTTACACTTGCGGGTGGTTTTAGAGGAGTATGTTTTTAAAGAGAATCAGTTACATACGAAAGAAAATTCTTACATTCCAGCAGATACGTGGTACAACCTACTCAACATATATATAATTGTCTCTTCTTGCTACAAATCTCAAAATTTTGAGTTCCTGCCAACTGAGGCAGAAGAACTTTCTGAACGAGGAGACAGACGGCTCGCCACTGGCTGCTGAGTTTGTCCTCCTGCATTTTATCCTGTTAAATGATGGGGGAAGTTACTTGACTGCATAGGCAGTGGGCTTTGCTTAGGCTGATTAGGAGCGTATTGTGAGTTCAAAGTTCCTGTGTACCCCCTGTAAATGCTTCTGGTCACACCTCTGTAGAAGTGTTTGCCTCTTGCTGTCCTTCAAGAAAATGCGACCTAAAGAGTTACGATGACTGCAGTGTTTGCTGATGAGGTACACAAATTAGCGATGTTTGGGATAGTGTAACTGTTAAAATCCAGAATATTTGGTTTATTTAATACTTCAGTTCCTGCTAAAGTCGCTTCTCATAGTCCTCTGGAAATGTACAAATCGAGAACCTTGATTCCGACCCCCTAGAGTATACAGAGTCCTCCAGAAATGGTTCCATGTGTGATACAGAGAACTCTGAATAGAAACTGTGTTTATATAGAGCTGATGTCACCCCTGCATTCCTAGATTTTAAATGTGGATTAAAAAGTAAGCTTTAAAGTTAATGGCATTTGAGTCTCAGTATGTTTCTTTTTTATTTTTTAAACGAAGTTTAATTTTCTGAAGTTTGTATTTTGACACGAGTAATCTAAAATGTAGTAGGTAATTCACTTACAGGTCCACGCTGTTCTGGAATACAGTTAACCTCTAGCTACTTGCAGCGTGTGTGAGAAGGTAACCCTGTGAGAAGTCTGCAGTGTTATGTATTAGCTTTCTGAAACTCCATCTTTTGTGGAGATTTTATTTCAGGGTACGGTTCACAACATCTCACTGACTTAGGTGTAGGTCAAAACTTGGAGGTTTTTAATTGAATGTACAATTACTTTTTAAAGTGAAGTATGCTAATGCTCTATTTTTACATCAGTGATACAACAAGGAAGCCTTAGAATTTTACCCTGCTGGACTGTCTCTTTTATTTCCAGGTGTATTACTACCTTAAGCAATGGGAAGATGATAAAGTTTTAAGGAGGAACGGATGGCTTCAGCAGGGGAAAATTAATACACTTATTTGCTCATCTTTATAGTCTAAAACTTCTCTTAATTCATTCGAAGAACAGACTCCAAGCCTTCTACCTTTGGTGTCTATCCCAAGAGTAAAAGTTTCTTGGAGAATATTAACCAATGGGTTAAGAGCAAGTACCATGTCATTCAGACCCTTTTAACAGAATTTTCACTAAACTGCATTTTCTATTCTTTACTGTTAATACAACTGGGAGAAATCTAAACGTTTCTTGGTTAAGAGAACCCTTTTTGTGGGATCATCGGTGTGACAGTTTGCCTTCTTTACTGCTTCAGTGAACCTAGCAGATATGATTTAGAGTTTATGAATATTCCAGCAATGTTTATGACTTTCGAGTTGTCACTTATACAAGTGTCTTCAGTTCTTTTAGTGTCATCATTTCAGCATAGCTTCGTATTGGTCCTAAAAATGTACATGGAAAAATGATATAATTTTATAACCTGATTTATTACCAAGTTGAAAGTGAATTACTGATTCTGACTCAAAGACTAGAACGTGTAAACCCCGTAGGTTTCCTGGAGTAACGATGATACTCAAGTAAACTCTTCCATGGAAGCTTTTGTAATGGTATCTTCAGTGTGCTTTCTGACTTAGCTGTGTGTCAGTCTGTTCTGTCAACTCAGACATTCTCGGTAGTACAGCTACAATGATTCGTGAAAGATGCTTTTAAAAAAAGATGCTGACACCTTTGATGTATCTGTTCTGTTTACTGGGTCCTAGTATTAAGCGTTCTGTGTGGTAGGGTCTCATAGAAAACAGAATCTAAATAAAGGAAAGGGGGAATCATGATAAATCTCATGGAAAAAGCATATACTTGCTCAGTGAGTAAATGGAAGGGATTACTACGTAGTTTAATAGGCACATTGGGAAACTGGAAGATGTTTTGGGAATTTGAAATAAACTGCTCATTTATCTTATGAAAGCTAAGATGTTAAACTGCCTGTGGAGATCTCTGGTTTCTCATATAGTGGAACATAATTTTAAAAGACATCAGGAATAATAATCTCATATACAACTGATAAAAGAGAAATGCTTTGAAATTGATTCAATAAAATTAGCTTTTGTAAGATCTACCTGGTACATGGATTGAGTCATTTTTAAGTGAATTTGAACTTCATAATTGGGCAGTTGGGTTCAGTGATACTAGTTCTTTTTTCCTTCAGTTACTTAAAATAGCACTCAATATCAAGTAATTGTCTTAAAGAGCACATTTTGAACCTCATGGCTACAATCACATAAGAATAACAATGGTATTTAAAAAGTAACATAGCTAGTATTGTA
This sequence comes from Chinchilla lanigera, assembly GCF_000276665.1. Lineage (NCBI taxonomy): Eukaryota > Metazoa > Chordata > Mammalia > Rodentia > Chinchillidae > Chinchilla > Chinchilla lanigera. The sequence continues at coordinate 729,751 of NW_004955523.1, read as the reverse complement.
AATTCTCTGACCTCTAAATGATATTAATACTGGCACAGTAACTATCCGTACATTCTTACCATAATTGCTATCCAGCTGTTGTTCAGACTACAGTTGTGAGTCCTGTACTGTAGCTGCCTCAAAGCGCCTTCATGATACTGTCCTGAAGTGACAGCTGTGAAATCTGTGCAGTCAAGGTGGTGAATTTGGTCCTTAGTTTCATCAGCAATAAGATTGTGTTTTCCCTAAGGATATACTTATAATTAGTGAGTGGAAACTGAATCCATTCCCAGTTTTAATGCTTTTCCAGTTCAAAAGTGTTATGCATGTATGTGTCTCTTTCTAACCCTTCGAGCTTCTCTCTGTGTACGATTTAGGGTTACATTCCGAAAAGCAAATGGGAGATGGACACATCTGAGGCAAAGCTAGGTGGGTATTTCCTTTTTCCTGTTTTTCTATGTGATACCTGATGGTAATGGTCATAGAGCTTTCTGCTTTAAGAAGAACAAATTTCTCAGAAGTATTGCCTACACCAGAAATTTTGGCCTACCTGATGCCCTCCAGTCTGTTTCACTAGCTTTTGGTTTAGTTATGTCTTGTGACAGAATGAAAAGAAGAGTATTTTAAAAGAACTGATTTCATTACCATTTAGAATAAATGAAAATATTTGGTAAGCAAAATACTGTCATTTCTAACATTCATATTTTTATATTAATCAGAAATACAAATGCTGGTGCCATTTCTTTTTTTAAGGAGTATTTAACTGCAGTCCAAAGTTGATCCTGTTTGTGAATACTTTGGATAATAGTTATACATATTAAAGATTTTTTTAAATAGATAAAAGATATTTTTCTTATAAAGATTTTGGGTAGAGTGAAGTAGATATGTAATTTAGGTTTTTGAGGAGGGTGTTTTATGAAATTTCTTAAAATTTCCTTCAAGTTGTCTTTAGTGCCACTTTAGAAGATTAACCCGTTAAAATGATTGTCTAAATCAAATGTTGTAGTTGCTTAATGTGAAGCTTTTCATCAAGCAAAAATGTGTGTATTGAATGGATTCCTACAGTATTTCATGGTGATACTGTAAAATGTTTTCAAGTTTTTTACTTCACTTGAACAGCTTAACATCTTGATTAAGGTGTATCAATAAAAACCTAAGAAAACATGATTAGGGACCTTTTGATGTACAAAGGCCTGACTGGTGTTTGAAACTGTCAGTTTCTGTGTTTCTCTTCCTGGTATCATGCTGCTACTCCAAAACTGAAGTAACCGTCTAAACATCTGAAATTCGTAGAGCGAGTTTAGTCCCTCATTAGTTTAGCTGCCTCATTACTTGGGACACATTGTGTTGCTGACATCAAAGGAGAGTGCATTTTACACACAAATTGCGTGGTTTATGCCTTGCATTTTGCCTGAAGTCTTCAGATTTGTTTAGTGTATGTCAAGTGAAAAGTATATGTGGTGAGCCACACGTAGTGTTGTATTCCTGTGGTCCCAGCACTCGGGAGGGTGAAGCAGGAGGATCACAAGTTTGAGACCAGACCGGGCAACGAGTTTTGAGTTTGGCATGGACTATGAAGTGAGACTGTGTCTCAAAAAAACAAAAAAAATTATATCGTCCCTCTGTGGGAAATCTTAATAACCAACTATCTTCTTCCCTAGACTGTAAGCACTTGTGTCTTTAAGTACAATTCAAAGCCAGATGTGATGGCACACACCTGTAATCTCAGCACTTAGGAGACTGAGGCAGGAGGATCACCATGAGTTGGAGGCCTGCCTGAGCTACTTAGGGAGTTCAAGGCCAGCCTTGACTACATAGCAACACCCTGTCTCCAAAAACCAAATGCTAAAATAAAATAAAAAGTACATGCATACATACAATTAATATGTAGGAGAATAATAACCACAGATTACTTTTTAAAAATAAAACTGCTTTAGTTCTGCTTATTTTGACATTAGATTATTTCTGTTTAAAGCTCTGTACTTTTCAAATAGCCTGTAAGACTGTAATTTCTTTTTTTCTTTCTCTAAATAGTGATCGTCCTTTGGGGCAAAGAGACCATAAATAAAAATAGACAAGGCGATTGCAAAAGTGATAAACATTATAGCTAAGCAGATATTCGTCAGAGGTATTATGTAATGTGCATTCTGGACCCCAGTCCATTCATTTTCTGCTTCCCGTCCAGTTTCCAAGAAAAAAAGAAACTGGAATTTAGTTATGATGACTATTCAAGAAAATAAGATGTTGATATTGATATTAATTTCTGGAAAAAGTCTGGCTTGTCTACCACTTCTCAGAAAATACGTATTATACAAATTCAGTCCATTTTAAAGACAATGCAGAGATGGCATTCTTCCATAAATCTTTCAATTAGAAGTACTGAAGATCTAGTAATAAATCAAGAAAATACTTCTATGTTAGCAGTTGAGCTTTTGCTTGTTTTTAGTAAGTTTGACAGTGGTGTTTTGTGTCAGGACTTGAATTTTGCACCATACACAGTATACGGACAGTATCTTGAGAGCTGATACAGCCACGAAGGAAGACAAATGGAGGGTGAACTTTCTTAACAGTGCTCACTTTTTTGAGATTGGTCCATTGAACCAACTGGAAGTTTTTTTCTCTAATTTATGAGAATCTTCATCTGCGAATTAACCTATTACTTTTCCTTATCATAACAAATTTAATTTATTGACTACCAGGTACAATTTCTTTTTCTGAGTACTCTACCAGCATTCTTAGGTCTCTCTTGATAACGTGATTATGCTGGGTGGGAACATATTAAACTTTGGCCGAGTCACACTGCCAGAGTATTCAGAAGAGGAGCCAAATCTGGGACTGAGGAGTTTTGATTCACAAGTGAGTCTGTCAGTAAGAAAATGCTCAATTAATCTTACAAGCAGTTGGCTAGAGCTCCACTGCAGATTCTTGATCTGTGTTCAGTGTACGGTTTAGGCCTGTGTCTGAGTGTTAAGTTGGACACAGCATAATTTTCGAGGCGTTCAGAACAGGTCTGAACCGCATCTGGCACGGGCATCACCACGTTTTTGGAGCTGCCTGTAGCCCATCTTTAGTCATTGCGACCGCTCCTTCCCAGCTGGGGTGTAGACCTCCACTGCGAGGGTGGGTACTGCATGCTACGTCAGTTGCTGGGGTTCAGCGCTGAAGTTACATAATTTTAGTTTCTTGAACTATAAGAAGTAGAGCTTTTGAGACTGTTACCATCCTAACGTAGGTTTCTTCGTATGAAGTACTTCTGCCCTTCTCATCTCAGTGTCATTTGTCTGTACTTACGAGTTGCTGTATATTGGTCTTCTGCACATCAGACAGACCTGTCTCTTCAGTTAGATTGTAATTATTGTTTGTACAGATACACAGCCCTTGTATGTTCACCTTGAACAGATTTTCAGAAATTCTGTTTACATTTAAGAAATACACAGATGTACCTAAAGGGTTTTTTTTCTGTTGTGCTATAATAATATATATTATTTTAAAGATGTGAAATTCTGTGACCTACCAAGTTGGACTTAAAGCTTCATCTTCATCTTAAAACTTCATCTTTTGAAACTCAGACCTCTGAAAATCATTAGTGTGAATGTATTGGACACCAGACTTCCTCTGTAATTAATGCCCCAGACCCCTTTTCCCTCACCTTGTGCCATCTACGTGTGCGTTTGGGTTTCCAGTGTGCCATGGGAAAGAGCTGTGAGCTTTCCTTCAGTCCCAAGCAAGAACTTGAGACGTGCTTGCACAGTAACACTTTAAATATTGCAAACGAGGGTGCTCAAACTAGAAATACGTACTCTTCTGGACTTCCGAGTTGCAAATAGAGAACCACCTGGTATGTAACTGCTGTCATATACCCAGCGTGTGAAAAAATATTCTTGCAGTTTTCAGACTGCCCTTGTACATCGCTGCCTGGCCATGCTCTATTCTTGGAATTGAAGTGTGAAATTTTTCCTTTAAGTGTGTTAATGTCAGAGTTGATGTATTAAGTTTGGAAATCCATTCAGATTTGTTACTTAACCCTCAGTGCTGGAGCTTCCTGCTCTTCTGGTGATACTGCACACTGCTGAACTGAGACCAGTTTTATTGCTTATGGGACCTGTTGGCTTTTCAATGCCATAGCCTGTGTCCCTGTACGGTCAAGGCACCGCTTCTTTCAGATCGTGTGTAACGTGGCTTATAGAGAGCCGTTGGTACAGTATGTGGTTTACAAAAGAGATAGAAGACTGTTTCTGTGGAATTCATCCCTGTGAAAATTTTGTCAAAACAAGATAAAATTTTGAGTTTTGTAAAGTGTCATCGCTTGCCTTACTACTGATTTTGCAATGATAATTGCTTTTATGGGAGAGATGTTTTGGAACTAAAAGCTTTTCCAGTTACGCAAAAATCTTTCAGGTTTTCAAAACTTGTACAGTTGGTTGTGTGTGAAGCTTATGATACTTGAATTATAAAACTCACCTCCTCCTTGCCACTGATTCCATTGCACTTTCCATATCAAGTCCCCTTCTACTTGGTGCCTTAAAGATTTCTATTATTTGCACTCTTCGTCCTGTGTGGAGTTCAGCAAAGTGTGGTTACATTGTGTTCCTGAGTCAAGGCTTCCCTTGATCGGTCTGCTTTAGGAATAGTGTTTGTATAACTTGGGATTATTCAAAAGTATAATGCTTCTGTAGCTAAAAATTGTATAATTCATAATATTCCACATGTAGTATTCAAAATTAATATTAACAACCAATAAAATACAACAACACATTTTTATTGTGTGTTCTTCTTTAAGACACCTAACTTCATATCTCATAATTTCTGAATGTGCAGTCCCTCTTCATTTACTTGATTACAGTTGGGAGAACAGACCCTCTCAAGTTCAAGGTTCAGAGCAAAATACCAGATTTGGGTACTTTGGCTGGCGAGTCCTTAACCTCAGCATGCTCAGTATTGTTTCATGCTATATCCAGATAAAGAGGCGCTCACGCAACGTCATCTTACGTGTAAACATTGACTCATGGTGAATACTCTCACAGCAGCCCAGACCCTAGCAAACTGTTCATCGAAAACCTGCTTAAGCATTAATTTGGTTCATGAAGTTCTTGGTACTGCCTGCTTTCCATCCGACACACAGTCACACGTGATTGCAGATCAAATGAGTGGAATTAATTTTGTGTTGAAGAAGAAAAGTAATTGTCTTTAGGGGGGAAAAAAACTATTTTCCTTTAGAACGAGACAGCTGAAAGGTGATTTGGGGAAATTCAGAAGGCAAGGAAACTAGGAGACAAATGCCTTTTCTCGCTGTGCCCATATTTGGTACTTAAGTCAGCATCGTAGTGCAGTGTAACGACTGTCCTTCAGAACACCACACAATGGAAATCGCACAGAACTTGGTATTCTCTCAGTCCTGAAGATAGTCTGGATCTGCACAGGATACTGCACTCAGAAATGCCGATGTGCCCTCTGAAAGTACTCCAGCCTTCCTTTCCCTTGTTTGTGTATTTCGTGCCAGTTTACCTTCTTCCTTAATGCTTCGGCTCTGTGTTTGTCTCTCAGACAAGCTGGATGGCTTGAGGACTGGCACTAAACGGAAACGTGACTGGGAGGCGATTGCCAGCAGGATGGAGGACTATCTCCAGCTCCCTGATGATTATGAAACGCGTGCTTCTGAGCCTGGGAAGAAGAGGGTGAGTGACTTTGTGAGTAATTACCAAAGATGACGGGCCCGCTTACGCATCTGGTTTTGGAAAAATATAGGTGAATAATCGTATGAGTGCTATTTTCGGGGAATTTAGTTTATACCTTATTGTTTTACACTGATATTTTTTGTTGTTGGTTTTTTTTGTTTTTGTTTTTTTTGTGTGCCAGAAATAGAACTCAGGATCTTGTGCTTACCTGGCAGGCATTGTGCCACTGAGCTATGTCCCCGGCCCTGTTTTACACATTTTAAAAAAATCATTCCTTACAAGTTTTAGATCAAAATAGAAAACTAACTTTAAAAATGGACGGCTGGGGATATAGCTCGATGGCTTAAGCGCCTGCCTGGCAAGCACAAGGTCGTGAGTTCGATCCCCAGTACCACAGATAAATAAATAAATAAGTAGATAAATAAATAAATAATAAAAATGGAGACCAGAACCTCACACAGCTAGGATGCTGTCACCCCTAAAGGATTTGGACATAGCCATTTGTGGGATTTTTATCATAGGGCAAAAGAGGTACAGAGTAGGATATAGGAGAGAATCTACAGGACTTCCTAGTGGATGTATGTGGAGTGTCCAAGAGACTAAATAATCTAGCCAAAGGAGAGAGCATAAGTAGAAAATAGGATGTAGGGCCCCAGAATGTAAAAGTTCAGAAAGAGCAAAGAAAAAAATAGGCAATTTGTAAATGATGCAGAGAAGACAAGTAAATTGGGAGCAAGAAATGACCATTAGTTTTGGCAACGTGGAGGTCACTGATGACTGCAGTTTTCTTAAAGAGATGAGGTGAAAGCCAGTGTGGAGCACATTGAAGAATGAATAGGCGACAAAGAACTGGACAGCAGATGTAGACAACATTTTCAGGAAGTTTTACTGTGAAAAGGAGCAGAATGAAGCAAGGACCTGGGGTTGGTTTTCCACGTAGATACTGAATTCAATAAAAGTGATAGATTTTTATATATATATACTTTGTGTGTGTGTTTGGTAGTGGGGGTGGTTCCTGAGGATTGAAGCCAAGGCCTTGCGCATGTTAGGCAAGTGCTGTACCACTGAGCTGTACTGTATACTGTTCCGCACAACTTTTTTCTGCTAGTTCATCTTGATCTTTCTAATAGCATGTATAGACTTACGTTCTTTTTAAAGGACTATTTAGTACGCCACTGTTTGGGCATACATTTACCTAGTCCCTTGTTGATGGATGCCTGTCCAGTTTCCATTTTATTGTTAATACAAATACTACAGTGAAAGTCATAAAGGTTTATTTTGAATTGTTTTTGCAAACTTATCTCAAGGGTGAATTTTTTGCATTAAAGCTGCAAGGTCATAGAATATAATTTACCATTCTGGCAGACTCTATAAGACTGTTTTCTAAAAAGGTTATACTGATTGTTTGCCCTATGTAAGAAGATGCTTATTTTTCTATTTTTTACACTGCAATGCTGTCAAACTTTTTAACTTCTGACAGTCTGTTGGGGGGGGGTCTCGTTTAGAATTTCTTTAAGAATTGAACATCATTTCTTTATCTGTACACATCATTTCTTAGTGTTTCTTTTTTATTAATGTTCTCAGTGTTTGAATATGGCTTTCTTTGGTTCTTTCAGGTTAATTTTTCTTTTAAAGTTGTAGTTTCAAATGTGTCATCCTGCCGCTTAATTGACCCAGAGGTGGAAGGGGGTCTTCCTTTTATTTATTTTCTTTTCTCCCTACAACCTAGTCTAATTCTCTGTTCTCTCTAGGTGAGATGGGCAGATCTGGAAGAAAAGAAGGACGCAGACAGGAAAAGGGCCATAGGTTTTGTGGTTGGACAGACTGATTGGGAGAAGATCACAGATGAAAGCGGACACCTTGCTGAAAAAGCTCTCAATCGAACCAAATATATATGAGACTAGTTTTTGAATGGAGTCATTATTCTTCTGAGGTAAGACTGTCTGATCATATAAATAGCTTACTCTGTCATTACTTTAAAGGTTTTAAGATAAAGAAGACAGCATGCTTTGCTAAAAAATGTTGTTTTCTAGTTTTGAAATAGTTTTCTAGTTTTCAAATGTAGTAGTTGCTAACATTTACAATAATAAGTATTAGAAAAGTAAGCAGTTTCCTAGAACCTGGCTCACTTATAGAAATAGAAGATGGACAAGGCTTGGATTCTATGCATGTGGGAAGGAGAGGACTCGTGTGCTGTGAGGGCTGCTGAGCTTCCTGCCTGTTCTTCCCCGCTGTGACAGCCACTTCTTTTCTTTCCAGGTGGTTCGCTTGAGGTGATCTGAAGCCGAGGCCTGTGGAGCTTCTTTGTGTGTCACCTCGCCTTCACGTTTCAGTTTTGTTTTGTTTCTACTGCTTTAGTTTTTTAAAAGTTCTCCAGTGTCCCCAGGAGGTATTAGGTCTTGCTGTACCCAAGCAAGACATTAATTTTTCTTTCTAACTACTTTGGGAGGGAGGGAATACTAGCTTAACCGCTGAAGCCAGGTGGGGGCTCACTGGAGGACTCCAACAGAGACTGTTTCCTCCACTGTACAGTGTCACAGACTATCTCTATCATCATCGCTTTGTGGCTGCTTTTGTTTTTTACTGTATGTAACCAGTAGCTGATTGTACTAGGATTAAAACAATAAACTTTCACGATAAAGCCAGTGAGATTCATGGGCTATACGGCATGGGCCCTTTTCTCTTGTGTTCTTAGTTTTATTTTTACAGCTTTTAAATATGGTGTGTCCTGATTACATGCTAGCTGAGGATCCCAAACCTTGTTCTCACTGAATACTATATAGCTGCACAGTTCTGAAGCACGTCAAACGCAAGGTTCAGTGGCACTCCAAATACTCACCTTTGTTTAATATGCTGATTTCTTTTAGTGTCTTAAAGACCAAGTTCAAATATTCGTCAGTTCCATGGAGCACATCTGGTCTGTAATATGTTTCTTATTTTAATTATTTTTTTAATTTTGAGGGGTTTTCTCTCAGAACCCCTGTTGCTCTCTTCTGCTTTTTCCCACCTCTTCGTACTATATTATTTTGATTTTTTTCCCCTGATCTGGCTTTGTCCTGGTGAACAGAGCTGGTGTGTTCCATGTAACTTGAGCTTACTGCTTTACTTTGAACTCGAAGTTGCTGGTTTTAAGTCAGGGTCGCAGAGTGGGCTGTGGTCCGTGGAGGCGCTCAGCCCTCTGGCGTGCGGCCTTCGTGCCTATCAGGTCCTCGGCTTCTTGCAGCGTGCTCACCGCTGGGAAGCATGGCTGCCCACAGAGAACATACGCTCTGTGGGCGGTGCCGGGTGCAGCCCAGCACGGATGGCCAGAACCCAAGCGTCATTCTTCAGCACAGAGGATTCCTATTTTTATTTGAAAAAAAAAGTCATCTTCTAATACGAAAGAACATAGGGGAGAGCCTTCCTCCTCAAATGCCATTCCACTGCGTAAGCCAGCTCAGCAACTTGTAGATTGCTCATGGAAGATGCTGACATTTGAAGTGTTCTCTTTCAGGCCACAGATGAATATCCTTTAGTTTATGATCTACATTCATTGCTGTGTGGGGCTGGGGACGTAGCTCAGCGGCACAGCGCCTGCCTGGCAAGCGCGAGGTCGTGAGTTCCATTCCCAGTGCCGGAGAAAAACCAAGCCAGTACTGTGTGAGTAGAGCTAGTGCTTACTAGCAGTCCAGGTGTGTCACTTCGGTTCTACAACCAGGTATTATGGTACTGAAGATGACTTTTATGAGAATGTTGATAAGTCTCTGTACTTTTTTCATCCTTGAAATTCTGGATATTTAAGCCTAAGAGACTTTCGGGCTCATTAACAAGTCAATATTGACTGTACCATTCGTTTTGCTGAATAACTTATGCGGTCTGTAGTGTTTAATAAGCTTTTGGATTGCATGCTAGCCTACAGTGCATTTCTGTACCCTGCTGCTGCTCAGCGGCCTTCATTACGTTGGGTGAAAGTACATCAAAAATAGTCAAATACAATTACTCTTTGTACACAGACGCATTTACTACTTACTAAAAGTACTCGTGCCTTTTTTTTTTTTTTTTGTCAAAACCAAAACTTCCAGAATATGTTTTCTCCTTCAGAGTGAGCGGAGACTTCTGTGCTCTGGCAGCTGCTCCGCTTCAGTTGTACTTAACCTTTTCAGTATCCGTACTGCCAGGAGAGCGGAGTGGTGGTCGCCTGTGAGTCACGGGCCGTGAAGCCACGGCTTTGTGTGTGTGCTCTTCGACTTACTGCGGAGAAGAGTCGGCAGCTTCAGAAGTAACCTCTGCCAGTTTTCAGAAGCTATAGATTGTCGTGACCCTAGAGGACAAACGTAGCATTGCCTGCTTTAGGAAATTGATAGAACCAATAACTTCAATGCAAGGAAATGAGCAAGTAAGGTACCAAACAGAGAAAAAAGGAAAAAAAAATAATAGGTAAAAGGTAAAAGGTCCAGAGACATGGCTCAGTGGTAGAGGGCTTGCCTAGCATATCTGAATTCCTAGGTCCACTATCTAGTACCACTAAATAAACAAAATTTTAAATTTTTTCTTAAACTTACATTATTATTAAAATCAGAGTAGAATGGAAAATCAAAGGGTATTTTGGAAAAATTTGGTATGGGTCGAAAATGCCTTGATTGACAGGTGGGGTAGCACATACCTATAATCTCAGCACTTGCAAGAAGGCTGAGGCAAGAGGATTGCTATGAATTGGAGGCCAGCCTGGGCTACATAATGAGTTCAAGTCCATCCTGAACTACATGGCAAGACACTCTCAAAAACAAAAAGCCTTGATAATACTTTGTTAAGAGATGCTGTGGCGACTGGGCATGGTGGTGCACACTTGTAATCCCAGCACTTGGAGGCTGAGGCAGGAGGATTGTTGTGAGTTCCAGACCAGCCTGGGCTACAAAGTGAGCTCAAGGCCAGCCTGAACTGCATAGTGAGACCCTGTCTCAAAAAGACCAAAAGAGAGAAGCTATGGCAGCACAGAGCACCAAACGTATTTCCCTTCCTTGCTGGCATTTCATTTCAGCTTTATTACATATTTTTTCTAATCTCAGTAAACTAGCTTTTTAAAATGTAGATGTTTGGGGCTGGGGATTTAGCTCAGCGGCAAAAGCACCTGCCTGGCAAGTGCAAGGTCGTGAGTTTGGTTCCCGGTACCGGAGAAAAACCAAAAAAAAACAACAACAAAAAAAAAACCATAAAATGTAGATGTTTAATATAAGGTGTTTCAGAGAACTTTTTTTTAACTGAATTTTTGAGACAAGGTCTTGCTTATATAGTTTAGACTGAACTTACGACAGTCTCCTTCTGTCTCCCAAGTGCTGGGACTACAGGAGTGCTCCTCCCGCCTAGCTGATATTCTTAACTAAATGCAGAAGTCCTCACTTCCGTGAGTCAGCTCTACTTGTAGAATTCCGTGCAAGGAAGAAGCTAGTAGATGAAGACAGTTTTTGTTTTGAGAATCATTTATGTACAATTAGCATATCTGACATATTTTAATGACTATGGAAATCAGTAATATACTGTAATTTGTTTTTTGGCATTTGGTGATTTACGTAAATCTCTAGAAGTTGGAGTTTGATTCAGATATCAATGAATAATCCAGAAAAATGTTCGTCAGCACAGATAAAATCCTAAGTTTTCTGTTTGGTCTTATTTCTCTTGTGAAAAATAATTAATTAAGCAAACCAAAGTGGATGGCTGGGTGTGGTGGCACATGCTTGTGATCCCACCACTCAGGCCGCTGAGACAGGAGGATCGCCACAAGTTCGAGGCCAGCCTGGCTACACAGTGAGTCCAACGTCAGCCTGAACTACACAGCGAGACCCTGTCTCAAAACAAAACAAAACGAGCAAAGAAAGTAGATACCATCTTATCTGGAGACCAACTGTATAAATCTGAAAGGAGATACCATCTCATCTGGAGGCCAACTATATAAATTTCCAAGTTTACGTACTTGGAAGCTCATTAACTTTTTTGTTAAGTATTTTATCCTGCTAGCTGCAAGTTGCAGATACTTGGTTAATGAATCTCTAGAGCCTGGCTTGACTACTAGGACTGTAAAAGCAACAGAGTTCTCAGCTACAGAGACTGTCTAGCTGTTTCAGATAGATTTTAGAGTTTGAATTATGAGCTATCAAAACAAATGTTTTCCTAAGCCATAGAAAGAACGCTTATTTTGTTCTTAGTATTGACCTAGTTCAAATTCAGTTTCCTTAGAGCCGTTGTGACCTTCAGCAAATCTTTTAACCTGACTGGGCATCACTTTCCTCGTCTATAAAATGCACATAGCAAAAGCTCACTTATCAGTAGTGAGTTACTACTTTCTCACTTGTTACATGCTTTTTTGAAGTTCGCGGTGTCCGGCTGGCTTGAAGATCGTTGTGTCGCCTTTTAAAGTCAGATACCGTAACCTGCGCTGTGCTCTGCTGTGTGAAACAGTTGAGAATGTTCAAAATGAGAACCGTTTTCAGGTAACCGCCGTGGAGTCTGCAGAGGGATAGTGCAGAGGCTGGCTGGGGGCACGAGTAGTGACAGGAAGCGATTGCCAGACCACAGGCCTGAGCACAGCATTGAAATGCTTTGGTTCCCCCATAGACTAAAGTACTGATGTTGTGAATACATGATGCATTCGTATGTTGTAAAACTGAAAAGGTTCAGAAGTGCCTATACCAAAGTGCCCTGTTCTGTGGGGGCGATACTGGCAATCAAACTCAGGACCTTGCGTTTGCCAGGCAGGTTCTGTGCCACTGAGCTGTGTCGCCGGCCCTGAAGTGTCCCATTTTTATCCTCAGCATCCCAGTACCACATCTGTATAGGCAACAATGTTAAGTGCTTTTGTCTGTGTGTGTGTGTGCGCGCCCTTTGAGAAGAACTTTGTGGGTTAGCATAAATACTAACAGTTTGACCTGAGTTTTGTGTAGTCACTGGTTCGTTTTCCTTTATGTCGGAGCTGTTATTCAGATCATATGTGAGATTCCTATTTTCTCCCTCTTTAGTTTTCCAGATATACTGTCTTATTTATTGACGGTCTACTGAAGATTTTTAGAAATTGCTCAACTATTTTTCTGTTCTTTCCCATGGTGCGAAAGTGGGGGTATATTACAGTTCTATCACAGAGCCACCCCTACCCACCCCATATCTAATCCCTGGCAACCACTAATCTCCTCTCCATTTATATGGTTTTGTCATTTAAGAAATATTATACATACATAGCCTATTGTGACAGAGCTATTTCACTTGGTATAATTCTCTAGAGATTCATTCAAGTTGTTACGTGTATCAATAATCCATTCTTTTTTATTGCTGAGTAGCATTCCATTCTGTTCTCTTTTGTGACTGTCAGATATATCTTGACCAAAATTTAATTTACCAAGCTTCAGTGGGTATTCCTGCTGTGTTTTGCTATTATAAATTGTAATTTCATATATACTCAAATCACTTTGCCACTTCGTACACCTGCCTAATTTCTAGCAGTGAAGGACAGTGCTTTACGTAGATGTCCCCGAGAGTGACAAGCTCAAGAGCCAGCAAAGCGGAGAACTACTATCAAGAGAACGTGACGGTAGTGAGACGACAAAGGCAGATCTCGTTTCCTGAGAAATCTTGCATGGTCACATTCTGACAAAGCAGGGAAGCACGTGTGTCAGTGAGGACCAGAACGGCCGGCGACTGCTGCCTCCCTAATCCGACAACACCGCGAGTTAGGCCCTGTCCCTGGTGCCTGGATGTCCACATGCGCCTGCACCTTGTGGACTGACCTGATCCCAGTACTCTGGTCCATTGCGCTCACATCTGACCAGCGACGAGGAGCATCGTCCTGCCCAGGCCGAGCTGCTGCGCTGCGCCATGGACTGCCCAGTTTACCAGCGGCGCTTTGCGCTGTGGTCCCTCGGGAGCCTGTGAAGTTAGCAGTTTATGATATGGGAGAAAGCTTGACTCTACATCTTCCACTTCAGAAGTGTGAACTTCCTGGCAAATAGTCACACTCCTGTGTTTGATTACAGGTTATAAATCAAAAATCTTACCGTGTGTGAAGGATTGAAACAATCTCTTCTGCCATAATGTAAAATTCTACTCTCAGAACTATTATTTCTGATAGTGAGTTCCTACTTCTTAACTAGCTGTATTGAAGATTTATTTTTAAAAAACAACTTAGAACCCTCAGGGTTCAATGAGGAGGACAGGGGACCTCAAAATAGATCAGTGATGCGTGTCCTGCCTTCAAGGAGCCTCAAGAGTCCATAGTATTTTGACCCCCTTTATTTGGTCACCTTAGCTGTTTCAGGACAAGATTACGATAAACTTAGTTGTGTGACTCACATATCTTTGGAGTAAATGCGGAGGGTGTTTCCTGTGCATATGGCAGGCCACGCAGCCGAGCAGGTGACACGTGAGGGAGGTGGGCAGTGGAGACTGGCAAGCTAGAGGGGACGGTGGGTCTGGTGGGAGGGGCAGCACCCGCTCCACCGTAGCAGGTGGTAGCGGTGGGGATGCGGGCCGTGGTTTGGGGAGATGCGGTTACGGTACTTTTGCCTCACACACCGTCCCGCGTCTGAGTTGAGGGCTTTTCTCTCAGGCACTTGACATCAGAAGGTATGAGTAGGAAGGGGAGTGTGAGGTTGTATTACAAAGATACACATGTATGTTGACCACACCTTTCTACTTCTGCTTTGAAAAAGCTGTTCTATTTTCATTGATCCAGATGGCAGTATGTCTGTTATGTACTAACACTGGACTTGCCGCGGGTTAATTTTTGGCCCTGCTTGCTTTCGCGTGGAAGCATGGGTATTACTTCTAGTCCCTGCAGATGTCCTCCAAGCGCCTCTGTTTCTCAAGACGCAGGTAAGCACCTTGTATTCAGTTAAGTAGTGGGTTCAGATCTACGCCAGAGAGAGGATGGTGACAGTGGCGTTCGGTTCAGAGGAGCAGCTGGACGGTTGACGTGATTTGGTCGGCATGTCCCGCTCTAAACTCCACCACTTTGTTTCCACGGAGGAAAGAGGATCAGCGTCACTAAAGCTTCGTCGGCACCGACCTCTGTAAGATGCGTACACTTCTGATGTATTTCCTCTCTTAGCGTGTGTTTGGGACATTACCTTTCTCATGCTCATTTATTCCAGCTGTAAGATAGACTTTTTCATTATAAAAGTCAAGATGTCACAGACAAAACATACTCCCCTTCCCACACTTACACCTTAAATCTCAGAGGTAATCACTGTTACAATTTTTGAGTATACCTTCCCAAATCTTTTTGTATGTTTGTATACATATTATCTGTAGCATAAAAGTAGTCTTTTTTATATAAGTAATGCTCTTTGCATATTCTGCAGACCCACTGTCTCGGGTACACACACACACGTACACATGCATTTTTCTTCTTGATGAGTTTTGCACTGTCTTTAAAAGTGTTGTAAAATGTCCTTGTAAGTGTCCCTTACGAGCATATTTTCAAATTTTCCCAGGGAAGATACAGAAGAATCTAATTATTGAGCCATAGGAAAACAGTTTCTTTTATGTCCTAATTGTGTGTGTGTGTGTTTTGAAAAGAATCCTAAACTGAGATTTTTTTTGAAATCTGCCCTTTGAATTTCGATTTGAAATTGATGCACATAAGCAAAATTGGTTAAAAGTCATAACCTAGTTCTGGGCATGGTGGCATACATGGCATACACTTATAATTCCAACATTAGGGAGGCCAGGGTAGGAGGATCACTGTGAGTTTGCCCAGCCTAAACTACACAGCATGACCCTGTCTCAAAAAGCAAAGTCATAACCTAGTTCAAAACTAATAAGCTCTTGATCCGGGCATACCTGTAATCTCATCATTCCGGGAGGCTGAAGCAAGAAGATAACAAATTTGAGTCTGTCTTGGGCAACTTAGTGACTTATTGAGACCCTGTCTCAGAAAGGGTGGTGGACGTAGTTCAGTGCAAAGGCCATGAGTTCAGTCACCGGTACCACACATGTGTGCACACAAAAACACAAAACCTTAGAATATAAGCAGTTTAATAACCATTTGGAAGTGGCACTGTGTGTTAATTGTGGGGAAACTAAAATGTCACTTGGGAAAAAAGTCTCACATAGTAGTCATAAAATTCTTTCCAAGTCATCCTGTTTACTTTATAGTTACAACAGCTGAATTCATGCCACAGATGCTAAGAAATACTTTCTTGTATCACAGCCTCTTCTTTAATACTAACTTGTATAATTCTAGAAGATACAGTTTGGGTTCTGTGCCCTTATTTTTTTTTAAAAAAATAGCATTGTGACCAGGGTTATAGCTCAGGGGTAGCTCGGTGGAGCATGTGCTTTGCCTCTGTGAAGCCCTGGGTTGAGTCACCCGCACCAAAGTATTTAGTCAGGTCTGAAACATGCTTTTCTTAGTAGAAACCAATTTATTTAGGTATTGAAGTTTTCTTAAGTTAACACGCTTTGAGAATTTCCTGTTTCTCACTTGAGCCTTTTGGCAGATGGTGGGGCGTCCACAGTACCTGAAAGGCATTGTGTCCAGTGTTTCTTGTCAGGACAGGAGGTGGGGCCGTTGACGGTGGAACGTGAGGGAATGTGAGGGTGTAGTACAAAGATACACACACATATATATTGACCTCACCTTTCTACTTCTGCTTTGGACAAGCAGTTCTGTTTTCATTGATCGATCAGCTGATAAAATAATTGCTGAGATTCTGTAAGCACTTGAATAGATAATCGCTCCTTTTTCTCTGAATGTTTGGAAGAAAAGTATGACATCTGAAGACTTGTTTTTCCCAAGGACCCTTGCAAACTCAAGGATCGGCAGCATCTCATTGCAAATGAGAATCTAGGGATGTGGTCCAGGAGTCGGTAATTTTTAAAAACCACCAAATAGTTCTAAGGTACAGCCTAGTTTGAGGATCGGTGATGTAAAGGAGGTTTATCTTCAGGTAAAAAATGGGTTTATGAAACACTTTCCTAATCGGGTAACTTTACAGGTGTGGGAGATAGTGCTGCTGGAAGGGTACCGCTAAGGACAGACTTTTTAAGTGCACAAGATAAAGCCTGTGGAGAGAGCTCCGAGAGGTTCGCCGTCGCTGCTTAGGCTCAGGGGCGTTAGTCTTCGCGGAGCCAGCATTCGAAGTACCTGCTAGTGGAGCGTGTGCCTGGGCCTGAGAACACGCAGGCCTCTGCGCTTGGGAAGTTTCCTCACAGAGCTGCGTCGCGGTGCGGTGTTAGACTTGAAAGTACAGAGAAGAAATTTGGTTTGTGGAGGAGGTTGTAAGTGAGAGAAGGAGAGTTCAGAGAGAAGCAGGAGTTTGTGGCTTCAAAGCCAAACCCCAACAAAGTGAAAATTCCATGGAATGAAGAACCTAGAACGCATTTTATTAGACAGTTGTCTTGGCACGTTACATAATTAGACGCCGGTGGCGTGAGCGTCTGATTGAAGCAGTCTCACCAATTGGGGCGTGGACTTTTTTGCTGCTGCTTTAAGCGACAACACTCCTTCAGTACAACTCAAAAATTCTGCCTTCACCTTTTTTTTTTTTAAGTAATTGTAGATGCACTGAACGTTCCAAAACAGTGTGTAGGGTTATCATGCGTTCCCCACCCGTGCTTCCCTGACGATAGCAACATGTGAAGAAAACTGCGTCAGAGCCCATTCACATTTTGCAAGGGTTTACCTGGGTGTGTGTGTGTGTGTGTGTGTGTGTGCGCGGTTGGTCATCTCATGTAGTTTCATGTAACCACAACCACAGTCAAGATACAGAACTCCATATGAAATTGTAAAAAACTACTAAGGGACATACATAGAATGGAATCATTTTACAGTCCCACCATCACCAATTTCAGATGAAGACTTTGTATTGTTTTAAGCGGGTCAGTAGCGTCACTTTTTTTTTTTTTTTTTTTTTTTTTTTTTTTTTTTGAAAGGGTCTCACTATGCAGTTCAGGCTGGCCTTGAGCTCACTTTGTAGTCCAGGCTGGTCTTGAACTCGCAACAATCCTCCTGCCTCAGCCTCCCGAGTGCTGGGATTACAGGCTACACCCCGCAGCAGCATGACTTTTATAACAAAGTTGCTTTTTTTTTTGTGGGATCATAATTACTGGTGCTTTTGTCAGGAAGTGTTCAGTAGTTAAGAGTGTGTTTACTTGTTTTATTTGAAGGGAATGCAATGATGAATATATACCCAAAACATACGAATCTGTTACTAATCTTAATTTTGATACAAATCTGTCTTATCGATTTTGGTACCATAGCAGTGGACTGAATGCTAGGAGGCTCCTTTTCTGCCAAATTTCAAAACATTTGAGACCCACCAGCAAGTGGTGCGTGCATCTTTTCTAATTCCTCAATCAGTAAGATTGAGCTCCTGGGGAAATACTTCAATGTGTGGCATTGAATAGGCATGGCTCTTTACTGTGTAGAAAAAGTCACCTAACAGCATAGTCTGAGCATTGAATCAACAGATGGAACTCTGCCTTACAGTTTTCAGGTTATTACTGTCTCTGGCACGTAAAGCTACATAATCATGTCTACCATTCACTTGGCATGAGATTTAAATTATCTTTGCACCTAGTATATCAAAATAAAAATATCTACGAAAATAAGCCTGGTGTTAGTAAACGGTCTGTTCCCAGGATGTGCTGGTGAGTCTACAGGCAAGGAAGAGTTTGTGTTCTGTTCTGTCACCTGCATCCCACTGTCTTTAGAAACTTGTTTTTGGTGCCATTTTTGGCAAGCACTGAGGAGAGAAGGACTTCTGGGAGTTTTTCTGGATGGTCTGGACTTTGTGCACTCCGCTCTGAGGAGGTGATGTGACACGCGACGAGAAGTGTCTGAATACCAAGAGAGTCGTCGTGAGCAAAAGCAGCTTCAGGACGTCATGGCGAACACGTTCTGCCAGGCACAAGTTACAGTGTTTTGCTAGGAATTTAATACAGTGAATATTGAGAAAAACATCAAATTAATCTTCATAAAGCTCACGAAAGCCCATTTAGAAACAGACCGGCCTGCCCCCTCCAAGAAGGTGAATCCGGAGTAATGCGGAAAAGGTGACGACCAGCCCGTCCGTGAGCGGGAAGCGAGGGTAACCAGCATTAGTGACTGTCGATGCAGAAGAGCAGAAGCAGACGGGAGGGTGGGTGGTTTTCAGTAAAAAAGTAAACCAGCCTTTACACATAGTTAAAGTGGAACGTAGATGTTAAACGCTAGGAGCGGAAGCCAGTGCTGGGAGGCGTCTGTGCCTCCTACCTGCCCCCGACCCAGCCGAGAAGAGCCAGCGCCACTTAACAACACAAAGATGTTTCAGAGACGTGGAGAAGTTAATCCAGAAAATACTTGGGCCTAAAACAGTGGACGTAGAGACAGTCCTTACGAAGCAGTACAGATGGCAAGTTGCATAATTTTAGACATGCATTAGTCACTAAGCTTATCACTAAAAGGATGTCAGAAGTGCAGTGTATTATTGGCCTGTAAAAAACAAAATTGTGTTTAAAAAAAAAAAAAACCCAACTAGGTCACAAGTTCAACCCCAGCCTGGGCAACTTAGCAAAGCCCTGTCTCAGATAAAAACTTTAAAAAGGAGGCTGGGGATTTAGCTCAGAAGCACAGCGCCTGCCTGGCAAGTGCAAGGTCGTGAGTTTGATTCCCAGTACCGGAAAAAAAACAACAAAAAAAAACCTTTAATAACGAAAAGAAAAACAAACAGCAATAATAGTTACGTCATGTGTCAAATACCCCACCGCAGGGCACCAAAGGAGTGGGTGGGGTGATGCACGTTCACAGCGCAGGACTTTTGACCCCAGAATGTGTTAACAGTTGACGAGTCATGCTGCTGTGACAGCCTTAGTGCATGTTACTGTATGGTTATAGTAAAAGCAAGATTCAAAAAGACGTTTTAACTCAATAATGTCCTATCTGCCATTCTGAAGTAATTATTTTCTTGTGAGACAGTACGAGCTCATGACCTGGCTAACGTTTTGTGACGTCTAAGCATTAACATAGCTGACACTCACAACACACTACACACCAGGAGTGTGTGAAGCACTCACATGAGTGTTCTAGCTAAACCCTGCAGCAGCACTGTGAGATAGGCACTGTTTTATTACCATGTTTTGCAGACGGGCTCCAGAGGCTAAGAGTGACTTACAGAGGTCCACAGCTGGTGGGTGGCCGAGCCCGGCCCCTCCACAGCGCTCAGGAAAGGCATCGCTTCAGTGAGGAAGCAGTGGGTCCGCAAGCAGCGCACCCAGAGGCCGGGGCTGAAGTGAGGCCTGGAAAGAGTGCAGACAGTGTTCTCGCCTACGGCTGATGGACTTTCCCGGCCGGAAGCCGTTTTCTAGGAGATCAAAGCCCGAGCCACAGAAAAACGTGAAGAAGAGAGAAAGTTTTTTTCTAAAGGGAAAAAAAATAAGAATTGGCAATTGTTTGAAGGTGACTGCAAAATTTGGAAGTCTCAAAGCAAGAATCTGAATATAATGAGAGGATGGTGAGAAATCTTCAGCAGACTTGGTGCAAGAGAAGGTGGACTGTGAGTAGGTGAGCGTGTACAGCTGGAGGCTGGGGCGGGTGTTCCTCTACCACCCAGCGCGTCTGTGCCTGCCCTCCGGCTCTCATCAGACACCACTGCCTTCCTCTGGAAGCGCGCATCTGCTTGGGCCTTGCTTTTACTTTATGACTGAGCGTTCAACTCCTGAGCACATGGTTGTACTATTTAGGTTTATATTGTCTGAAAAAGCTTTTTCTTCATCTGTAAACACTGAACTCTGGAAAATACTCTTTGTGAGCCGTCTTCCACCCGCGAGCACTTAATAAGTATGTGGGGCGCAGCGTGCATTATTAACACACCCGGGTAGATCACAGGGCACACACTTTATAGATGTGCCTGTGTGCTTAGTGTAAACCTGACCGATACTACATCTACCGTATTGCTGCGACCTTATCCTTCCCCCAAAACATCGAGCCTGAAAGCCATGAAGACGTGGAACATTGGTGAGGGGGGTAGCTCTGGTAGAGTGAGCGCTCGGTGTGGTGCCCCGGGCTCAGTCCCCATGGCAGCAGCGGTAGCAAAGGCACTTCAGAACACCCTGCAGATTCTAGTGTATACCATTTAATCAGCCCTGTGAAGCTAACTTACTTTAGCTGAAGTGTCACCTCCCATCCATTGTTGTTCCTTTTCTGTTTTTCTCAGTACTAAGAAAGCCGTCTTGCATTATATGAAATGTATGCAAATACTTAAGTTTTATAAAAAAACCAAAGGATTTTTAAAATTTGTGTGGTATGCATATAAATGAATCAATGATTATGATAATTTGGAATATATAAAACTTCAGAAATCTTACAAAAATTTCAGCAAAATTAATCTTTTTTTCTTTTTTTTTTTTTGTGTTGGCGGTTGAGACAGGGTCTTGCTATGCAGTTCAGGCTGGCCTTGAACTCATTTTGTAGCCCCGGCTGGCCTCAAACTCATAGCTGTCCGCCTGCCTCAGCTTCCTGAATAAGGATTCTGTATTTTGTCATTGAAAACAGAAAGAGTGTTTTTGCAGTGGCCCTCTATAATGAGACTGGGTTGTAGAAATTTACAGTGTTATCTCTGCTGTTTATGATTTGCCCTTTCTTTGGTGGATAAAAAGTAGTCCAAGATACCCCTTGTATGTCCAGGAGATGCCTTTGACCTCTTGCTGTTTGAATCTTGTACGGAGTTGTACACACTCTGCCATGCTGGAAATTAAAGTGCCTAAAGAAACATTTCTTGCATGAAATGCCAATTAACTGCCTGCTTTGCGCTGGTAATTGGGCCTTGGCTCGTCGGGGGTGCTGTCATCACACTCCCCCACCCAGGCCTGTCATCCACTATTGAAGAGCAGGCCACAGTGCAGTGTCGAGCAGACTACGAACGTGTCTGATTTGGAAGAGGACAGTGCCCACATATACCTTCATGGAAAGAATGACCGGGCCTTTGGCAATGTTACGATTGCTGAAAGAACATAGTAAGCAGCTCGGCTTACACTCAAAATGTGTTCCCAACACTGAGAGAGATGTACTTGATAGAAACAGAGAACTGTAATAAAGTAGAATTCTGCCGTTGGCAGAGCATATGTATTTATACATTCTTCTGTGTTTAGTTCAGCTGTTAGAGAACGCTTCCTGGAAAGGCCTAGTTCCCAAATGTTTTTAATTTGAGCTTGCACATTTCATCTAATTGGTCTTCAAGACAAGGCTCACTGCCCGGGGAGGTGGCCTGGCTCCATCTTTAAAACACTCGAATAAACTTCAGGTTTGGGACGGAGAAAGGGGCCACTCTATACTGGACAATTGTGCAAACTTGGAGTTGTTCCCCATGAATGTCTTCAATAGCTATGTAATGTCGCTCTGGAGAGTGGGATCTTCTGTCTCCACTCAACTGATTGCCCTTGCCAAGGCTGCTTGATTCTTGCCTACGTTTAAATCTTGAGTTTGGCAGAGTCCCTCATTTTAATAAGGGGACCTTGCGAAAATAGGGGATAAACAGGACAAAGATTGTCCTAGTGTAATTAGGTGCATTGAAGGACACTCAAAAGTAACCCGTAGCCAGGTGGTGTGGCTCAGCAGCGGAGCACGTGCTCAGCCTGCAGAAAGCCCTGGGTTCCATCCCCAGGACCAGAAGAAGGAGAAGAAGAACTCTTAAATAACTTTTTATGCAGACACTGTTAGTAGGAGTTTCAAGTTTTCATCTTCAGCTCACACCCCACCCATACAGTCATGGAGTACTAGCTGGGGTTGAATATGGAACTTTTTCATGTAAATAAGGAAGGAGGGGCATGCATTCACAGACAGGCTGTAATCAGGACTCCAGAGCCTTCGCCACGGATTACACCACCCAACCCTGCACACCTTCGGCAGTGCTTACAGACTTGGTTGTGACTAGTTTAGAAGACCAGCAGTTCCTCAGCCTTGCAGATGTCTTTTTCTATAGACTGAGTCACATTTGTGTGAGGCCACTAGGAAAAAGAAAATACAGGTTTCATGCGTTCTTTTCAAGAGTAGAAGTTTAACTAATTTCTCTATATAGAGAGAATTTCCATTTCTGTATATGATAATGTTTGTCATAGCTGTGCTATTCATCTCTGAGGCTGTGCACAGGTTGTGCTAGCTCCCAAATTAGACCTGTTTCCTCCCTAATTTAAGTACAGTGGGGCAGAAAATCTCCTAAGACCCTTTCCAGCCTTTACAGTTTGAAGTTCTGTTTCTTGTGTCCATGAAGGTTGGAGTATCCGTTGCATTGGTCAGGTAGACTGTTTGGGTTGTCTAGCTGAGACTTTTCCAGGAGACAGATATGAACAAATAACACTCAAGTTCTTTTTTTTTTTTTTTTTTTTTGTCTTCTTGAGACAGGGTCTCGCTATGCAGTTCAGGTGGCCTTGAGCTCACTTTGTAGCCCAGGCTGGTCTCGAACTCACAGTGATCCTCCTGCCTCAGCCTCCGGAGTGCTGGGATTACAGGCATGAGCCACCACACCCAGCACAACACTCAAGTGCTGCAGGCAGTTTGTGTTGGGCAACATGCAGCGTGGCTTACACTCCTGTTGTGCCTACCAACCCAAGTATCCTAGCTTCACAGCCTTTAGGGAGTTACGTGATGGTTCACAAACTTCTGTGTGATCATTTTAAAAATGAGGATAATAACTGCTTTTCAGGATGAAAAAAATCTTAAAGGATACTGTATGTGAAAAACATCTAGCAAATAGGTGAAGCTTCATATATATAGGTAACTAAAATAAAAACAACCACTTATGAAAAACCTATGTAAAGCCAGGTGTGGTGGTGCATGCTTGTAGTCCCAGCACTCAGGAGGCTGAGGCAGGAGGATGATCCCAAGTTCAAGGTAGGCCTGGGCTACATAGTGAGTTCAAGGCCAGCCTGAACTGCATAGCAAGACTCTGTCTCAAAATAAAAATAAAAATAATAATACATAAATACCCTTATAAGATAATGTAAAAACTGGCAGGAGAGGAGAAATGTGTGTCATGTGTCACAGAGCACTTTAGGACATTTTCTTCGAAGCTTTCCAACGTCGTTTTACGGGTGCAGAGATCCTGGAAAGTCCAGGGTCACCACACCTGGCAGCAGTGGAGCTGAGCGTCAGAGTGTTCTGATTCCAACTTGTGCTCCGTTTACCGTACACCGCTGTTACGCTTAGCTAATGTATTTATGTTTAACTTTGCTGATGACTCTGCTAAGGGAAATAAGTGATCAAAATGGAAACACTATCCATTCGGGGCCTCCTAGTACCCTTTCTATATGACCACGCCTGAAATGCTACTTAAGACAAACTTGGGGAACTCTGGGCAAGTCACTCCTCCTTTTGTTCGATGTTAGCCCTGAAACAGCTCCTGAGGGTAGCTGGAGGATTTGAGTATCTCTGGAATGTCACTGTCCAGCTTCGAAATAATTTTATAAATGGGTTTCTTCCAGGAAGGATCTGAGTCTTTCCCCGTGGAGACGGCCCTGAAGAACTCCTGTAACGTCAAGCTGGCGACTTCCAAGAAGCAATCTGGAACCTGCATTCCCAAAGAGACCCCCAAGAAAGAGAAAACGTGAGGCTGGAAGCGCCACAGAGAGCCCGCGCCCGCGGACTGGTGCTGTCGTGCCGTGGCTGGTGGCTAAGAGTGCCTCTGCCCGCCGGCCCTGGATTCCCGCGGCCCAGGGAGTCCCCTGCCCCTCCTCGAACGCCAGCCTTAGAATGACAGTTGCAGTGAGACAGTGTCCTTCGTGGGAGGGACTGGTTCCACTGTGGCTCCTTTTACTGAGGAGGAAACTGACAGAGAGTGTGTGCTGCAAAGAAGTTCCAGTGTTCTTTTCCTTACACCTTTTGCAGAAAAGAGGGTCCCCGAGCCCATGACCCCTCTTCAGGGCTGGGTCTGGAGGGCCTGCATTCCGTAAAGCCTGTTACATACAGCTGTTCCGG
Source organism: Chinchilla lanigera (assembly GCF_000276665.1). Taxonomy (NCBI): domain Eukaryota; kingdom Metazoa; phylum Chordata; class Mammalia; order Rodentia; family Chinchillidae; genus Chinchilla; species Chinchilla lanigera. The sequence goes on along the minus strand of NW_004955523.1, from coordinate 705,184 downwards.
AACCTTGCCGAAACATACTGTAGGAGATGGGGTGTCCCACCCGCCCTCGAGCTTGGCTGAGGCTTGCGCCGTGGCCTGTCCAGTGAACACCCCACGTGCAGAGGCTGGGCGGTGCCGCCTCCACGCTCGCCTGGGGGTGGGCTTATGCTTCCCAACATTCTGGCTGAAAATTCAACCAGTGGGCACCAGCAGCTCTTAACATTCTTGGAGATGCCAATAAACGGCTCCTGTGGTCACAGCCAACTGAGAAGGGCAAGAAGAGCGCCCACAGCCCGGCCCGACACCTGCAGCCACCCGGGGCCATCCTGCCTCCTGGTGAGAGTTCACACCAGCGACACCGAGGCTCACGAAGGTGAAGACACCCTAGGCCGGCCTCGAACTCGCTATCCTCCTGCCTCAGCCTTCTGAGTAGCTAGGAGTATTGGAATGTACCACATGCCTGTGTGTGTGTTACTTCCAGGAAGAATTCAAGGTGGCTTGCCATGAAAGGCCAACAGATGAGACTTAAGTGGGAACAGAGGGAAGAACCACATGAGACGAGAGCAGGGACTGTTGAAACTCAGGCCAAGAGAGCTGCTGCGCCTGAGCCCAGCACTGAGTCCCGAGCCTCCCAGAACTGAGTTATCTGACTTGGTGATTACACAGCTTTAGTCTAGACGGGCAGTAGGCCTGGCGGGCTGCTGCATACGCGGCCGCGTGGAGCCTGGCTGTACTCGCTGCGTCCTCCTGTTGCCTGCGCAGAGGCTGCAGCTGTAATCTCAGTGGGTGATACTGATACAGAAGTGGGCCGCAGGCCACCATGATTCTCAGTGAGGGGCTCTGTCTGAAACACCAAACATTCCGAGAAGACACCGCAAAATACCTCATGGAGCCCTGGTGCTGTCTTACCTCGAAGTCACTTCCTTTGTTGTAGTGCGTATTGAGAGTGCGGAACAGTTCGGAGTCGCGGAGAACCACCAGCCTTCTGGGACTTGTGACGCCGTCTGAAAGTGCTTGCCGGGCAGACTTTTCCATTTGGATGTAATAAAACTCACGGAAGTTGCTGAACCACTTGATCATCTGGGAGGTAATGCAGCGGCTGAACTGTGCAAACAAGAGGTCCCTCGAGTCAGACATCCGCTGTGAGGGGCGAGAGGCTCAGAACGAGAGCGTTAGCACCCAGAGTGGGGCACTGTGGGATTCAACCGGTGTAACGGGCTTCCTTTAGAAAAAGAGGCTACCTTGCTTTCCTGCTCTGCCGGACTCAAAAATGCCCATTTGTAAAGAAGTTTATGTGCTGAATTTATAAAGCATTTCCACCCGTGAGAACCTTTTTGTGTTGTCGAAGTATGACCGGGAGGATCTACCGGGCCAAGGCCACTGTGGGGCTAGATGGCAGCTCAAGAGCCTTCTGCCTGCTCGGGGCTCGGGGTCTAGGTCAGAGAGCAGTTTATCTCTAACTTGGAGTTGCAGAGTGAAGTCCTAAGTCAGCTTCCTTAGCAACCAAGCAACAATATGAGGGAAAGACCTGAAAAGCTGAAATGGGATGAACCCAAGGTGTTAACAGCTCCTACCCACACCCTGGGTAGCGAGGTCCTCAGACACGTCCTGTGGCAGCGGGCAGGGGCTGTCTCCAGCGCTCAGTCTGGTTCCCCTGACTGTCACCCTGGACGTCTGCGTACTTTCACTCAGTTTGGAAACAGCGAGCTGAACGTGAGTGGGACAGTGTCTGACCTTGCACAGTCTTTCTCCTTCAGGTCAGAGTACGTAAAGAGAGAAAACTAGGCCCGAGTCCCCTTACTACTGGTATTGGTCTTTCCCTCCACCTTTCCTTCCCGTGTTTCTAGGGTTATCCGGAGCTCAAAGCCTAAAACTTCAGAGAGCCAAACTTCCCAGCCCAAGCTAGCCGTGAGTGTTCCACACTCTCCCCAGAAGCAGAGCGTGCACGAGTCCATCAACAGCACAGAGGACTTGAGGCGAGGACCTTGGGCTTGCCTCACGCAGGCAGAACGCACGCCGCTTGGGAACTGTGCAGACGCTGCGCTTCCGTTGACTTTACCTGAACATCGGGGAAATACGCCTTCAGGAGGTTGGAGCTGGGGTACCGCGCAAAGAAAAACATGAGTTTGGCCTTCTTCAAGTGACCAGGATTTAGACCTTCCTGGATTTATTTCAGTGTCAAGGAAAATTAACATTTAAAAACACCGGTTACTGACTTTTATCAGATCACCCCAGGAGTGACTGTCCCATCCCCTGTGGCTTCTGTTTTCTTTTTTTCTGGTTGAATGGAGTATTTTCATTTTTCTCTATCTGAAAACTTGTCAGATAAACTAGATGCCATATACACAGTTAAGTTACAGAATTTGAAAAATGCCTTGCTGTGTAAAAGTATATGGCATGTGTAGATATCAAAAAATGTACTGTGTGTATTCACTCTTGGAGAGTGAGATGGGTAGCTCTATCCCAGGTAAACTATTTTGAAACCCCAAGTAAAGATTTGTTTCCTCTCTGCCTCAGTGTCTTCACCTGGAAAATGGGAGGAGTTGCCTATAAGGTCTTCAGTCTGGCTGTCATTCGAACTGCCTCTGCAGTGTAATCCAGGCCGCGAGAAGCCAGGCCGGGTCCCAGTCCCTGCTGTGTTCTTGCTCAGTGAAGAAACTTGAACTGTTGGCCGCATCTGCCTCACTCACGCCCCAGCTCGGAGGATCAGTGCCCTGTGGAACCTTTGCTGGCCTGATTAGGCCCTCCCCACCCTGGGCGCCCAAGGCTCTTTGTACAAACCATAGCAACGACCTTGTGGAATTTTTAACCGCATGTTTATCTCCCCATTTAGACTGTGAGCTCCTTGAGGGCAAGGGCCGTATCTTTTTATCTTTGTGTTCTACATGCCTAGCACTGGACTGGGCACATAGTAGGTGCTCAATAAATGTGTGTTGGATGAAGGAGTGAGTCAACCTTAGCCCGTACAGATAGATGGAAATCAGACTCCCAAGCGTACCTCACCGAGGGACAGATCCTATTTCACAAGAGCAGGAAATGCTTGTGGTGCAACTCCCTGGCACCCCAGAGGAGGAAAGCCAAGACCCTCGTCCATTGGTCAGCGTCCCAGGGACAGTGGGGCCGAGGGGAAAGAACCCTGCGGAGTAGCCGTTAGTATGAGGTCTGTGAGTTGCAGATTTAGCACAATGAAGACTTACTAGTACGATAAATCATCTTAAGCAAAAAACAAACCCATAGGGCTATAGCTGGCCTAGGGCAGCTGTGTGGAAGAGCCCTGGCCCTTGCCCTGTTGGCCCTACTTACCCTTCCTACAGGCTCACTGACGCGGTGGGACAGAAGTAGGATTTGGGAACCTGTGGAAACTGACATGGCCACCCTAACATCTCCAGGCCATCTTTCTCGTTTCTTTCTTTCTATCTTTCTTTCTTTTTGGTAGCAGGGATGAAACTCAGGGCCTTGCACTTCACCTGTCTAAAATGTAGAGTGTAGTGGTCAACGTTTGTGCTTGGCTGTCAGACCCCAAGTCTGAACCCTGGCTCCTCACTTGCCTGTCTGTGGCTTTGGACAAGTTGGTCTGTTTCTTGTCTCTGCCCCTCCGATGCTGACCCTGGAGTGGACGCTGGTGGGCTGTGAGATAATCCAGGCCCACAGCCCTTTATCTACAACATTGGGCCAGACGGGGTGCAGGCTGCAGAATCTGTTATTTTGTAAGTCACGATGCATGTTCACCGGACCCACAGCAGAGGCAGTCTGACCCAGTACACCAGCATTCCTACGGCAAGATGTGTGACTTTCTGCCAAGTGGGATAGATAGTCTGTACACAGCCTCTGTGTACATCAGCTTTTGCCACCAAAAAACTTTGTATCACTCTTAAGGGAAAAAACGGTTGTAGGGCTTTTCAGAGCGTTGTGGTCTTCCAAATTGCGGCTCAGGAGAAGCAGGCGCAGACGCGGCCTGCGGCAGAGAAGGCGCACCCCGTGCCCTCAAGCCTGCCCTCGTGCCCAGGAAGGGCTGTGCTGCAGACACCCCTTTTCACAGCAGAGCACCTTGCTCCTAAGTGGCTCGCACATCCACGAGAATCACTCTCAGGTGTGGAACATGGACAGCAGGAAGGAGGGAAAACGTGAGGGGCGGGGTGCTGCCTGGTCCCTCCAACGCATGCCCAAGGTAGCCGCGCCCTTCACCGGTGTGAGCAGGCCTCACCCCATTTTTTGGGAATGGAACCCAGGACCTTGTGCTTGCCAGGCAGGCGCTGTGCTGATGCGCCCTGTCCCTGGCACCTAGTGTAGGGCTTTCTTAACAGTCACCTGCAACCTCCGGCAGCTCTCTGCACCCGCGTTACAGGGCAGGGACAGGCAGGTGTCTGACAGGTAGCAGCGACGCCGAGCACCCAGTCTTCCCAGGGTTCTTCCCCTGCTGCCTAAATACGCTTACTAGGGAGTCTGCCAGTTTAGGGAGTCAGCCAGTGACCTCTTAGACAGGCCCAGACATGTGGCCTTTTTTACACAGGAAAATCAGTGTGGGCCAGAATCTCCACCGCCACGGCTGTTCCGCTGCCTGAGAGGACGTGGTGGCGACGAAGCTTGCTGGTGCCATGCTTGCGTGCTGCTGCTCAGCAGCGCCTGAGCGGTGTGACGACCCTCACGCCAGCAGGGCGCGCTCACAGCACTTAGGCCGCCGGGCGGCTCTGGCCCGGTGAGCCCGCCCCGCCCATCCCATCCCGCTGTTGCCTAGAAGCGGAGGGAACTGTTCGCACCTTCATATTAAATTCCACAGACGCCTTAACCTTTGGAGCCTGGGCTCAAGGCTGCGCGTGAGAAGCAGCAGCATGGGCACAACTTTCTAAAACAACCTCGGCTGGACGTGGTGGCGCATGCCTGTAATCCCAGCACTCTGGAGGCTGAGGCGGGCGGACAGCCACAAATTAGTGGCCGGCCTGGGCAGCTACGTAGTGACTTCAAGGCCAGCCTGAACTACACTGAAAAAAAAAGCAACATCCAAAACATATTCTCGGGAACTTTAGTCCTGCAAGCGCTTGCTGGGAGAGGGCGCTTCGGGGCTGCCTAGACCTTCCAGAGCCTCCGACAGACGTCTGCAGGTCACAGGCTCCAGGGGCCCGCACGAGAGAAAGCAGAATCCACCACTGCATTTTCTTCTCCATCTGAGCAGCTCTTACCACCCGCACATTACTCCTGGGAACCCCGCAGGCCGCCGGCTGCGTGGCGGGTCCTCTCCCCGCGTCCAGCCCGGCCTGGAAGCTGCGCTCACGCTGAAGTCCTCTGGCTGCCTTTCTGTTTCTAAGCCTTAGGGAAAGTACTGCTTTGCCCCCAAGTCCCCCGTGGGCCTTGACACTGTGCCTCCGAGTACGGGAAGCCGGCCACCACGTTACAGGGCTCTCCCTTCCACAGGGTCATCATATTCTAGAGGCCCATTGGAGTTTAACAGCAAACAAAGCAAAGCCCTTCAGACCCAAAGGAACAAGTCAGTCATGGCAGAATCTGGCGGGTCACAGAAGAAAGTGAACCCTCCCAGGACCCCTAAATTCTAGAATGTGGTTTCTGCCTGGTCAGTAAGTAGGCTGTGAGCCATGAGAAAGAAGGTCCAGGGCAGGGTTAAGGCCGCGGGAAGCTGCTGTGGTGGCTGGCCCCTATCATCCGGGCACTGAGAGGCTGAGGCAGGAAGATCAGAAGTTTGAGCCCAGCCTGGGTGACTTAGCAAGACCCTGTCTTAAAACCTAAAAGGGCGGAGGTGTAGCTCAGTGTGAGGACCCTGAGTTAAATACTCCTAGAGAGACAGAGACAGACAGACAGGAGGAGAAGTGGGGGGAGAGAGAAAGAGGGAAGAAAGGAAGGAAGGCAGGGAGAGGGAGATTGAGAATGGAGAAGAGAAAAGCACGGAACAGATCTGCTCCCTGTGCACCAGTTATTTGTCCCCACCTTCGTCTCGACTTCCCGTCCGCTCGTTTCCCTGGCAGGGGCCCTGAGGCTGTCAGTGACTGGCAAAGGATATGTGGACAGAAGGGAAAGGAAGTGCGTCGGGTCCGGCCTGCAGGCCGCCCTGCTCCGTCTTCACCGAGGGAAGGAGGGGCCGGCTCTCCGGACCGGCCGTGGTGAAAGGCTGGCTCAGAACCCAAGGGCGCAGGGCAGGCCCTAAGGAGGGGTACAGTTGGGGAGGCGGGTCCTGGGGAGGACCACTGCTCCAATGGCCGTTGAGTCCGTGACCCAGTAGCTGGCTAGCAATCGGATTTTCCTGAATGTGGGAATGCGCTGTCGAAGGGCAGCTTGCTGTGGGACCCTGGAAGGATCTGGGGATGCTTCTTGTACCAGGAGACTCTAGAGGCTTGGCCAGTGAAAAATTCCCCAAAGAGACCCCAGCTCGTGGCTGGACCCTCCTAGGCAAGGCCAGAACATGTGGGTCTCTACAGGCACCTCCTCCGGAAGGAGAGGGCTCGCCTCTACCCTCTGGCACTAGTCCCTGGAAGCTCCTGCCTTGCTGGGGCAGGTGGCCGGGTGGATCCACCAGCACCTTTTGTAATACTGAGTCCACAGCCTGGGACACCGCCCTGGTCAGTTCTTTCTTCAGAATCTCCAGCAAAGCCTGTGCTCCTGAAGGAAGGGATCTGAGCTCCTTGGACAGATGTTGGACCTCAGACACTCTGTGTTTTTCTGCCGCACTGATGTCCGTGCAAGAACCCTGGTGGTGGTCACTGTCGGCAGCCCAGGGACCAGGTCCGCAGCCATTCCTCTGCTTTCCACTCAGAGGGCCTTTCCCTGGCTCCAAGCATCCCGGCCCCCGAGCTGCGGCCCCAGGCACAGCAGCCTGCAGGATGTGGTCTTGCAGACACCTTAGCTGTTGCTTCAGCTGGTGAAGTTGGTCTCTCATCCTGGGAGCCCCCTTCCTGCTGGCCTGGTTCCTGGCAGGGCTTGGCTGCAGGGGGACTTGCTGCACAGGCAGAATCTGCTTCCTCTTCCGCTCTGGGACCTTCTCTAGGTCCAACACGCTGCCCTTGGCTCGGGCATCGCCTGGCCCCCGGGGGCTGGGGGGGAGGCAGATGCCTCGGACGATGGTCTCCACTCTGGCTCTCTTCGCCTGGACGTGCTCATCCCCAAACCAGCCGCGGTCAGCACGGCCGGAGCTGGGCATCTGGCCCCAGGGAGAGGGGAGGCCCCTACCCTGCTCTGGGGAGGACGGGCTGCTGTTACCTTCCAGACCACGTTCCGCCGGGTGGGAGCAGGCCTGGGGCTGAGCGGAAAGCAAGATGGGGTTTGGCTCCATGGCCCAGCTCCCCGGGTACTTGCTCAGGGCTCTGTGAAGAAGCCAAGGGTTTCGCCGCCTCAGGGGGGTTGCACCCGGAATGACCGGAGGGGCCGCCACCCACTCAAGGGCAGTCAGTGCTCCTGGAGAAGGACGCGGAGGAACTCTGGGCAGGTGCCTGGAACCAGAAGCAGGAAGGGAAGAGCATGGGTGACCCGAAGCGGTACTTCACCACACGCGAGTGTGCAGAGGAACCCCGGGACCTTGGTAAAATGCAGCCTTCGGGTTGGTACATCTGGCCTGGGGCAGAGAGTGCACCCTAACCAGCGGCGTGGTGGTGCTGGTGGTGGTCAGGACCCTGCTTGTAAGGAGGCTCCAAGAGTGAACCTCCAGAGTGAAAGATCTGGGGCTGGGGATTTAGCTCAGTGGCAAAGCGCCTGCCTGGCAAGCGCAAGGTCGTCAGTTTGGTTCCCAGTGCCGGAGAAAAACAAAACAAACAAACAAACAAAAAAACAAACAGAGTGAAAGATCTGCCTGGGGAGAACCTTCAATAACAAAAAGTAGGCTCCTGGCATCGTGTCAGGAACTTTACACGCACTGCCAAGGCCTCCGAGGGGTTAGGGAGCGTCCTTCCTGAGGCCACACTCCAGGGGGGTAAGTGGGGGGCTGGAGTCCAGCTTTGTCAGGCCAGGAGACCGAGGGCAGCAGGACACCTGGGCACCGTTTGAAATAGCAGATTCATTCCACCCAGCCAGACCTGCCAAACTGGACCCTCAGCCGCTGGGTAGGAACCTGCATTTGAAAAAGAAAAGTACAAGTTTGGGAACCATTGCTGTTTGACCATTAGGCTGCCCTGCCTCTTTGGAAAATCAGATAAGACACTGATCAGTTAACTGCTTATTTCACAGCTGTGCTTGAAATAAGGCCTTCTGGGCAGTAGGAGGGACAGCCGTGATGGAGCCCACCTGCTCTCAGGGAAGAGGGGGAGGGGCTTATTTTCAGGGCTTGACACCAGCCATTAAAAAGGGCTGCAAACTGGGGAGATGGGGCAGGCACAGGAGGGAGTGATCTTAGGAAAGGGTTGAGCCCAGGCCCTCACACAGCTCCACCCGCTGCCCCCACCCTTTGTTTTGAGACAGAGTCTTGCTAAGTTGCTAGCTGAATTGCCCAGGCTGTGCTCAAACTTGTGATCATCCTCCCTCAGCCCTCCAGAGTGCTAAGGTTACAGGTGAGCACCATTATGGACAGGTAGGTAAACAGACTTTTTTTTTCCCCTCTACAAACTTGCACACGTCTTTGCTTCTCATGCACAATGGCAGAAGAGAAGACTTTTCCGCCTTTTCCCCCCTTTTCCGGCTTTTGCAGCACAGGGATTTTTTTTTTTTTTTTTTAGTGTTTTTGAGACAGGATCTCACTATCCTTTCCAGGCTGCTTTTGAACTCAGTGTGTAGCCCAGGCTGGCCTTGAATTTGTCAGAATTCTTCTGCCTCAGCCTCCTGAGTGCTGGGACTGGCCACAAGAGTCACCATACCCAGCATGGGAATTTTAAGAACAGAGCCCCAAATTCTGTTTCACAAATACAACTACACTCCAAAAGAGTCATTCTTGGCTGCTACTCTATCTTTTCATTAGCATAAAACATTGCTTCAAAGTTCTAAAGGAATATGACAGCAATTCATATAAAAGGATTTTGAAATATGATTTTCCTATGAAATAAAGTAAAACTAATAAAATGAAATTAATATGCTCTCCATCAGATTACAAAGCAGTTATTAAAATGTTGATCACCTAAAAAAGCCAGACCGCTTACCTTCAGCGGCTGCCATGGAGGGCAGCGCATGGGTCACCTATGTGATGGGAAGTGTGGATACAGTGCCAGTCAGCTCAAGCCTGCAGCGTGGTATGGACAAAAGCCCTTGGCTCGGCCTGGTGTGGTGGCGCATACCTATAATCCCAGCACTTGGGAGGCTGAGGCAGGAGGATCACTACAACTTCGAGGCCAGCCTGTACTGTATAGTGAAACCCTGCCTCAACAAGACAAAAGAAAAGTGGGGTGAGCTGGGATAGGGCTCAGCATGAAACCCCCGGGTTCAGTCCCCTGTACAAAAAAAAAAAAAGCCCTTGGCTTCCCCAGAGTTGTATTTCCTCACACACAGAATTGAGGCCAGTGGGTGGGCTACATGGCTTTTTTTTTTTAACAGGGTCTCACTGTGTAGTTTAGGCTGGCTTCAAACTCACGGCAATCCTCCTGTCTCACCCTCCCAAGTGAATTACAGGTGTGCACTGCCACGCCTAGCCTACATGGCTTTTAAGAGACTTTCCAACTAAAACGGATCTAAGTCAGCTTGAGATGGCAGCTCTGAGGAGAGTGTAGCACGGCAAAAGGAATGAGAAGTGGTGGGTGTCTCCCCTCAACACCGTCACTCAGAAGAAATCTTCCCCAATAATCCTGAGTGATACGCGAATGAGGCACTGGCCAATGGAATTAGGAGGGAAAGTGTCAAAAGGCCATGCTAAGCCAGGCACAGACAGTAGCACACATTTGCAATCCGAGTAATTTGGGAAGCTGAGGCAACAAGATTGCAAGTTCAGGGCCCGTTCGGGCAATTTAGCGAGACCCAAGTTGTTTGTTCAAAACGAACAAACAGGGACTGGGGATTTAGCTCAGTGACACAGCGCCTGCCTGGCAAGCACTAGGTCATGAGTTCGATTCCCAGTACGGGATAAAAACTAAAAACAAAAAACAACCAAAAACGAACAAACAGGGCCACACCAAGTCTGCGAAGGAAAAAACCAATGTACCACCATATTACTGTCAGCAGTCAGGAGTGCTCCCTGTCCAGCCACCCGACAGAGAGCTGGTGAATCCACCTCTCCCGGGCCCTAGGCAAGCAGCTTTCATGAAACTCATTCTCACAGAAAGAATGCGAGAGAGTTAAGTGCAGGGCAGGGTTTTTTTGTTTGGTCTTTGTTTTTCTGGTTTACAGAACAACGATCCAAAGACAGCAGTGTCTGCTCGTTTTCTGTCCCCCGTCATTTTTTCTGGACTCTGACACTCCGGCCTCCTTTTCAGACTGCGTTGCTTTAACCATAGTGCGTGGCAGTTACGTGGTTTCTTCAGCAAGCTGCAGGCCTCCGTGAGCTCCCCTGGCGTTCGCAACCACGGGGTCTTGAGGTTTCACATGTTAAAGGCCCACGGCCCCCTCTCATCAGAACCTGCCTTTGTCTGTGTATTCTGGGTATCAGAAAGGCCAGCGTAGCCCCTAGCATGGACGCTGACGTTCAAGCCGTGTGCTCAGGCTAGCGTTAAGCTGCTGTCTCATCTTGTTTATTGCAGAAGATGTCAGGGTGAGGGCCGGGTGGGCTGAGGCCTCCTCTGTCACAGCCGGGACGCCAGACTAACGAAGGTGACATCTTCGCCATCCCCGGTGCCTCAGACTGGACTTCAGACAGCTGGGCCTCTCCACAGACATGGCAGGCACGTCCTAATGATGGTCCTGAAGCTGGCAGAACCCACACTTTCAGCAGGCCGGGTGCAGCAATGCCACGAACTACGTGTTTTCATGAAGTAGCTCCCCAAAAGAGGCGTCATTCTGAGTGCGTACTGGACATTTCCTGCTTAGACGTAACATTTGCAAATTGAAAGCCTGTAGATGCCCTTCACCTGTCCACCCCGCGCCTCTCCGCCCTTCCTTTCTTCTGCAGGCCGGAAACCAGGCAGCCCTGTAGGCTGCAGCCCTCCCCGTTTCCCGCAGCATGGGCTTGGGCATCACGGCTGACAAATCCATGGCAAAAATGGCTCCAAAATACACGCTGCCAGGCTGTTCCATCCCCACGCAGGGCCTCCTGACCCTTCGCCCGGCCGGCTCCAGCTCCCGCGGCTGCGCCGGCCTCCGGCCTCGCCTCACCCGGGTCTCTATTCCACACCCGCTCCCTCATCCAGCACACGGGGACTGAGTGCCAACAGACAAACTCTTCCGCTCATGTAGAGCCGATACTCCGCAAGGGGAAAGTGAAGTGTGAGGGCGTCCGGGAGAGCCGTGTGCAGCTTTCCCTGGCACCTGCGGAGCTGGTCTCTTCTCGGGTAAGTGAGCACTGACGAGACACTCTGGCCAGCCTGAGCAGGCCCTCCTCCGCTGGTCGGCCAGGGGAGGCGAGGGGAGGTTCTCAGGAGGCTGTGCTGCTGATCCAGGTGAGACGCGGGCCGCCTGGGCCCACTCGAGCACTGGAGGGGGACGCCGCGGCGGCCGTGGACGCGTGTGAGGCAGCGGCGGACTGGCCAGCGCTCGGCGTGCGGCGTTTGTGGGGAGCGGGCCGGGAGGGAGGCGGCCCTGGCGGGCGTCCGGCCGGCTCCTGACGCGCTGGACTCGGGACCGCAGACGCTGAGGGACGGTGTGGAGACAGCCCCAGATGGAGCTGCGACTCGTGGGGAGACCAGACCTCAGAGCTGAGGGCCGCGGGGCGCGAGAGTGGGCACGGGCGCGCGTGGACAAGAGCCCAGGCCGGCGGAGGAGGCTCGCCCGAGGCAGCTGGAGGCAGGCGGGCTGAGGGAGGACGAGGTGCGGCGGCGAGCCGGGGCGCCCGGGGCAGG
>NW_004955523.1:680717-692609 GCF_000276665.1 Chinchilla lanigera | reverse complement strand
GCGTGAGGGAGCAGTCCGACCCGCAGGCGCTCTCGCGAGGGCCGGGACTCCCAGGGCACACGACTGCGGCCGCTCCGAGAGGCCGGCGAAGCTGCTCGGAGACGTGCAGCGGGCACAGCGGGGGGCCCTCAAGAGGCCAGCGTGGAGTCCAACCGCGACCGCAGGCGCACCACCGCGGGCCAGGCCTCCAGGAAAAGCGGACCGGCCACACCCGCACCACGTACTTCCCCCTGAGAGGAGCAGCGGTGCCTGGTGTTCACTCGGGCGTCGTCCTGTCACCTCGGGCGCAGGACCTGACCTCCCGAGCCCGCGCCTCGGAGCGAAGTCCCCGTCAGTCCCACGCGCGCTTGCCCAGTCCTTCCCCGCTTATCCCCACCTAATCAATCTCACCCAAGTGACCACACTTGAAATCTTGTTGGTTCATTGTAGTTCTGCCCCACCTTAGGCCCGCCTCCCCTGACGGTTTTACTCTGTCAAACCCGCGTGAGAAGTAGGGTCCCTGGCCACCCACTCAGGACCTCTTCTTTCTCTCTCAGACAGAAGCTTTGCTTTCTCTCAGTAAACACTTCCTACTCTTAACCTAGGATTGTTCCTAGAATTAACTCTTCAATTTTCTTTTCTTTCTTTCTTTCTTTCTTTCTTTTCTTTTTTTTTTTTTTTTTTTTAATTCTTTGGTTTTAGAGACCATGAACTCGGCTTATTGGACGCCTGGCTATTTCCCTTATATTATTTGGAGGTCCTGTATCATCCCTGTCTCAGTAGAGGAATCAATACGGGACTTTTCAAGATCGGACAAACAGCAGCATATTTCTGCTGCCATCAGAAGATAAAAGTTGAAGCCAGGTGTGATGGCTCAGGACTGTAATCTCAGTATTCTAGGAGACCGAGGCAGGAGGATTTCAAGTTAGAGTCCAGCCTGGGCAATTTCGCAAGATCCTGTCTCAAAAAAAATGTTTTTTTTAAAGGGCTGGGGGCTGGGGGTATAGCTCAGTGCAAATTCCCAATATTACAAAAATAAAATAAAATAAATAAACCCTCAAAATTCCTTGAATTGGGAAGAACGGATGACTCTCTGGGCGCCGTCCTTCCGCCCTTGCACAGGAAGGAGCAGAGCCGGGCGGCACTGAGCTCCCCCGCGGCGGGAGGGAGGCGGCGGGTCGGAGCCGGGGGAGTCCCCTCCGGTTGCCTGTTATCTCAGGGACGCTGCAGTGGCGCAAAGTTTTGGAAATGTGGTTCTTTCGCCCGGTGGAAACCGTCTCTGCCAGCCGCCCGCCGCCCGCAGGGGCCGCAGCCCGGCTCAGCCGCCTCCTGGCTGCCCGGTGCCCTCGGCGCGCGGCCCCCTCCCGCTTTCGGAACACGCCTGGACGCCGCTTCCTCCCGGAAGCCTCCCCGTCTTCCCCGCAGACTGTGAGGGGGACTCCTCTGTGTCCAACGCCGCCCACCGCCGCCCTGGCTAAGTGATGTCTGCTCGGTCGGAGGGATCGCTCTACGGGCGCTTCGTTTGTATTTCTGTCTCAGTGAGGGCACAACGGGCGCCCACAGAGTCAACCAACCAGACTGAATTAATTAAGTAGTTACTCTGCGGTACTAGGGCACTGAACCAGGACTTCCATAGAACATTCTTCCCAGCTCTGTTTTGGAGACAGAGTCCTGCTAAATCCCTAAATTGCCCAGGCGGGGCTCGGATTGGTGACCGTGCCTCTCAGAATGCTGGGATCACAAGCATGTGTCACCATACCCAGCTCAGATTGAAAATCTTTTAGCAAACTGCATCTGTAATGAACATATGCAGACATTCACCTTCTTGACATTATTCTTTTTAAAAAATACAGCATTTACATAGCATTTACATCCCATATGAATCATAAGTAACCTAGAGGTGATCTGAAGTGTATTGGCGAGTAGGGGTAGTTCCGTGAAAACATTACCCTACTTGAATGTTCTTAAATCTTTGTATTTACATGGGAAGCCCTGCAATCAATCCCTCTGCAAACCTTAAAGGGCAGCTATACATTAATTATTTCAGATCTCTCAAGCCCCTAGCACAGGACCTTGTGCATGGAACAGAACCAGTACTGACAGACAGGTAGACAGATTAGAGGAGTGTACAACCACCACCTTGCCAAACTTCCTTGTGAGTTATTCAGGTTATTGTTCCTGAGCTTCCATGTAGTCTGTGTGCTCCAGAGGCAGAGAGCATAGGGCAAGAGACGGGGCCAGTGTATTTAACGAAGCAACAATGAACAGAAGTATCCTGAAACTGCAAAGCCAGCCAGACTCTGCTGTGGTCAGTGCCCAGGGACGTCCACCCCCGTCTCTCCCGGGCAGTCATGGGAACTGCGCCTGTGCTGCTGAGAAACAGGAAACCTCCCAGCTGAGGTCAGCTTGCTACCCAGAGCCTTGGTCGGGCAGGGCCCGCGGGAAGCAGGCTGTGTGAAAATTAACTAGCAGCACCCTCTCATGTGCTGAGAAGCAGCAGTGGTCGCCACTCTTGACAAACAGCTGTCTTGCTTTTCTTAGATTCTGAAAGTAACGCAGGATCATTTCATTTCCCAAGTGTAGAAATGTATGACAAGGAAAAAAGAAAGACAGCCATACCACTGCCTCCCCCAAAAAATGAGGTAACATTTTTGTTGTTTGTTTTTGTGGTGCTAGGGATTGAACCCAGTTAACATTTTTGTATGCTTTTTTTTTTGAAACAAGGTCTTGCTGTGTAGTTCGGGCTGGCCTCGAACTTACTGTGTAGCCCAGGCTGGCCTCCAGTTCACAGCAATCCTCTTGCCTCTGCCTCCTGAGTGCTGGGATTACAGGCCCGTGCCACCATGCCTGGCCTTTGTATGCATTTTTAAAAACGTGCTTCTCTGTATAGAGAGGAATTTACGTAATTTCTCATAATTGTGTAACTTTGAAAAATTTTATTAGTACATGTTTGCAATGCATAGTGATCACATTCCTCAGTGAGGAGTTGGTACATGTATATAAAATGTGTAACTGTTAAAAAACCAAAATGGTATTACACATACAGAGTTCTGTAATTTCCTTTTTTCCTTTCATGGCAGTGAATATCAGTTCTCAATAACACCATGAAAGCTGATAGTAATCATACAGATCCACTATTGTTTATTTATTTATTGGTACCAGGAATCAAACTCAGGACCTCGCGCTTGCCAGGCAGGCTCTGTGCCACTGAGGCTGCCCACCATAATTTATTAGTAAGTTCTCTTTGGATGGACAGATTCCTTGTTAAGTTTTCACTGTTATAGTAGTGTAAGCGTATGGCCCTGGAAGTTGAGTTGAGACTCCCAAGCCTCTTAACTGGCTCTGTGACCTCTGTACACCCAGGAAAATGGGAATAACCCTAATTCCTACTGTTATGAAGGGATGTTTTAAGGATCCAAAGAGTTAAAGTCTGTGATGTTTTCAGAAGAGCTCGGCACATGGCAATAGCCATTGTTACTAAGAATAATGTTACTTTCCGGCACATGTCTTTGGGGACCTACCATTCATTCCTTTAGGTTGTACTTCTAGCAGTGAAAAATGCATTTTTTTTCTTTTTGCCAGGGCCAGGGACTGAGCATGTTACATTTTTACAGTTCTCCCCTAGCTGCCCTCCAGAAATGTAGTGGTTGAGGGTGGAGATGAGGGACAGAAGGACATTCGATTTCTGCTGTGCACACTACTTCAGTGAGTAGAAGTTGCACAAGAATGTGTCCACTTGTCCCTTACACATACTCAGCGGTGCTGGGAGAGCTGACCAAGGGCCTGGTGCCTGCTCCACAAGTGTCCTGCCGCTGAGCCGCACCTCCCGTCTCTATACCTTTTGTTTTTTTTTTTTGGTACGGGGAATCGAACTCACGACCTCGCGCTTGCCAGGCAGGTGCTTGCGCCACTGAGCTATATCTCTCGCCCTCTATACCTACCTTTGAGTACTGGATTTTCTCTCCTGATATAATCTGTAAAACAACACGTGATCCTTTATATTCGTCAACACCGAGTGTTGCCCTTAACCCTTCCCTGCACTGGGAAGAGGACCTATGGCCTTCCATGGAGCTACACCCCCAGCCCTCTTCTATTTTTTAAATTTTGAGATGTATGCCAAGGATGTAGCTCAGCAGCATAAGTGCCTGCTTGGCAAGCACAAGGTCCGGAGTTCGATTCCTGGTACAAAAAAAAATAAAATAAATTTTGAGACATGGTCCCAGTAAGTCATTTAGTTGCCCAGGCTGGGCTCAAATTTGCAATCTTCCTGCCTCAGCCTCCCCAGAATGCTGATTACAGCTGTGCACTACCACGCCTGGCTAGGCACTGTTTTTTAAAATTTTTGCCAATACAATAGATGGAAGTCTTATTGCACTTTTTGTATTTCTTTGTTTCTCAGTAATATTGCTCATTTTTCATATGTTTTGGGACAAAATATGTGGTATATACTAAGAAACTTAAAAATGCTTGTCTGTTCCAGTCAATTCTATATTTAGAAGTTGAGGCAAGAGAATGGTCGCGGTACCCATGAACGTGCGTCCGAGATGATCACCCCTGTGTTAGCTGTAAACGTAGGAACTGGTTAAATAAATTATAAAATATGGTGCCAGCTACATGATGCTGCCTTATACAAATGGAAACCTCATGTAAGCAGAGTTTATGTAACATTGTTTTATAATAATGAGGTAGCATGAGGGAAAATTAGATACAAAAATACAAAGAAAAAGGATAACAAAAAGTACATCAGAACGTTAGCCATAATTATTTATAGGTGATGGAACTACGGGTAATCTTTTCCTACGTTTCTTCTTTTCAATGCATGTTTTCACTTTTTAACTTTAAAAAAGGCAACCTTTGCCTTTGTTAATTAAAATTAAAAGCTTGTAGCCAGGCACAGTGGTGCATGCGTGGAGTTCTAGCACCAGGAGAGGCGAGGTAACAGGATCACAATTTGAGTCCAGCTGGGCATCTTAATGATACTGTGCCTCAGAATAAAAAAAAAAAAAAAAATGAAGGGCTCGGTATGTAGCTTAGCGGTAGAGCATGCCTAGATTCTGTCCCTAGTGCTGCAAAAAGAAAAAAAATGCATCTATGGGGAGCCTATGTCTGTTGAAGGAGGTAAGAGGACATACGAGAAATCACTGCTTTCTACTGATTTTTGCTGTGACCATAACGCTGCTCTAGAAAATAAAGTTTTTGCTTTTTTAAAAAAAACCCAACAGCTGTATCTTCTCTTACTGCTTCTATATTGATTCCTTCCAGATACACATAAAAAGCCCCCTGGAGAATCAGATTTAGCTACAAATGTAAGTGCAGAGCTCAGAGATGATGACAAATTTGTGTAACCAAACAATGTAAAAGGAGGGTGAAGTCCAGCGCGAGAGGACGGCAGAGGGAGGAGCTGTGCGCCGCCCCGTCAGCTGAAGTGCAGGAGCCCTTGGCAGACACTGGGCAGAGGCGGCCCGGGTGTGTGGCTTCCTCAGGCACAGACCTCTGGGCCTGCAGCCCTTCTCCCTGCACATCTGTGCCCTCCCGGGGAACAACCCTGGAGATCTGCCGAAGCTCTGCGCGGGTGGGCAAAAGGGAAGGCTGCTGTGGGGCTGGCTGGGGAGAGCCCCGCAGCCCACAGGCTGTGTCCTTTCTGTGGTGCATGCACGTTTAGGCCACACCACAGTGCAGCCAGGGTGTGGCACCGACAGACACAGCAGGTGGGCTCTATGGGGGCCTCAGCTAAAAGGCACGTGGTGATGTCTGCAGGATGCAGCTCATTCTCATCACTGTCACTGAGACTCAAACTGGATTTATATAAGAAGGGTCATTGTGCCGGGCGTGGTGGCGCATGCCTGTAATCCCAGCATTTGGGAGGCTGAGGCAGGAGGCTCCTTACGAGTTCGAGGCCAGCCTAGGCTACGAAGTGAGTTCAAGGCCCGCCTGAACTGCATAGTGAGACCCTGTCTCAAAAAGACAAAAAAAGAAGGGTTATTGTTATTTCCTTGATAAAGTTCCTGCCACATTTTGTTGAAAAAAATCAAGATTATTCCTTGAAGCACTTCATTTCCTAGATTCAGTTGTGTTCCAATTGGACCAGCCTTGTGCGTTAGTAAATGCCATCCCCAGTATGGTTCAAGAAAATGGAGGAAAATGCCTTATCTTGTGCAGATACCATAGAATCTAAGGGTCCTTCATCTGGGATTCATAACTAATCACATTTATATATGATACATTTTTGACTCACCCAAGGTTTTCCTAAATAGCCTCCCATCCAAATACTTAGCGGACCCAGCCAAGTCTTAGCCTTGATCAGGGTAGCACGTCTCAGAGTTCTACGGCATTTCTAGCCAGTGCGGAGGTGTTTTCATCTACAGCTTCAGGTCTGCCTCCTTCTCTAAGATGAGAAGCCCCAGCACTGTCTCCACTGCGCTGCAGGCCCAGGGCACTCATCCGTGCCTGCACCAGCTGATGGCAGAGAGGGGTCAGACTGAAGATGGGCTCGGGTCACACGGCCCTGTCCATGAGCAGACAGGACACAACTGAGCTGGACGCCCCGGCGGTCTGTGGCGCTGTGGGCTGTGAACTGCGGATGTCCCAGCTGCTGGACCTACGTGACCTTACGAAACCTGACAGCCTCTCTCCCTCTTCAGTTCTTCCCTCCCCTCGGCTTGTGGTGGGGACCCCAGGAGATGACACACCCAGGCACTCCTCCGATGGGACTTTCCTCCCCGTCGAAGGCAGTGCGGAGAGCCCCATGGTCATAGCACTCTAGCGCTGCCCAGCCCAGGGAATTTCTGGTACAGTGGGTGGTTTCCAGACTTTTAGAATGAAAAGGAAAAAACATGGACACCAGCCCCACCAGACAGTTGCTGGCATTTTATTTTGCAGTGAAGGGCACAAAAAATAAGTATACAAAAGATTATGATCTTCTATCATTTGTATTTCATACAAGAAAATAAGTCTTTAGCATCCTGGGATTTTTTTTGTTTTTGTTTTTTTTCCGGTACCAGCAATGGAACTCAGAACCTTGCGCTTGCCAGGCAGGCGCTGTGCCACTGAGCTAAATCCCTAGCCCTCATCCTGATTTTTTTTAAGGAGAGAATGTATAACAGGCAAATAAATTGAGCTTTGTGAAAAACGTTTTACTCTGTCTTTTCCTATTCTTCTGAGATTATCACAGAGCAGTGTTAGGGACTCCTGCTGTTCAGTAATGCATGAGGAGACAAGCCCAGAGAAGTGCAGGGACATGCCCAAAGTCCCCTTGACCTTGCTGTCGGCTGCGATGAGGGGCAAAGACCACCTACACATCAGAGATGCTTTCATGGGGCTGTCCCAATGCCCGGGCTGGGACTCAGAAGTCGGGGCTCTCAGCCATAGGCGCTGGAGACACACTTCCTGCTGGGTTCCACTTTTCTAGACTGGGGTTAATCACGCGCGCGCGCGCGCGCACACACACACACACACACACACACAGACTGTTGCAGGATCTCATGAGAGAGGAACTTCAAAGCCAGGTGTGCTGCAGCATACCTGTAATCCCAGCAGTCCGAGAGGCTGGACCATGAAGCTCAAGCCCAACCTAGGTAATTTAGTGACTTCGTGAGATCCTGTCTCAAAAAAACTAAAAAGCATTTAAAGGGCTAGGGATGTAGCTCAGTTCAAAGGTTTGGGTTCAACGCCCCACACCACTGACAGACAGAAAAAGACAGAGGAAGAGAGGAACATGCAAGACAGCTTCAGGAGGGCTGCGGAGCTGGGCACTGTGGAGCAGACCTGTAATTTTAGGACTGAGAGGCCAAAACAGAAAAACTGTAAATTCGGCCCTAATGTAGGCAATTTAGCAAGACCCTGTGTAAAAATAAAAATAAACAAATGAATAAAGAGCTGGAGATATAGCACAGGGCAAATGCCCTGCCTGGATTCAATCCCCAGCCCTGAAAATAAAGAAGCGGGGGAGACTCCTGAAATGCACGTTGGGTATCCTAGAGCAAGGTATCAGGGAGGGAAATATCTGGGCCTGACATGTACGTGGAACTACTTCAGCCAGTCAAAATGGATGAAGCAGATATGACCACTTATTAACAATACGTTAACAACGTACTTGAACACCTTCGCAGCATACATCCTACAGTAACAGTAACAGCGGCTCCGGCAAGGCAAGGGGACGCGACGGCATTACTCACACAGACGTCTGCAGAAAGGTCCGGTCCCTAGGAGTGCAGGGGTCGGGCTGGGTCAGACAGCCAGGGTCAGGAAGTGATGATGGTTTCCCTGCTTCCTGCCAGGTGGGCCTGGTGTGGCGGCTGGGCCAGGGGAGCCTCCGGCCCTTCTCTCTCAGCACAAGGCACCATCTGACAGACCCACCCTGCTGGGGACAGTGGGGATTTCTCACCTCAGCCAACCAGCATGGGGGGGCTTATGAATATGCAAATAGGGCCAGAGCTGGTTGGCTACCCCCTGTCATTTCCCACCTCCACCCCAACTCAGGTGCCTTGGAAAGCCAGCTCAGCAGGGACCATCCCGAAATGCCATCCGCCTGTCCTTGCTGAGAGCCTCCAGGGCCCTTGGAACATCAGGAGACAGGGTTGCCCATCTCCCACGGTCTCCAGTGGAAAGCTGCTAACCTCTGCTTCCAGCACCTCAGCGAGGCAGCTCCAAAGGGCCCTGTCCCTTGAGCATCAATTCTGCTCAGCACCAAAACAAGGCAACTGGGATCTGCAGAAGGAAGAGGCCATGTGGCCTGTCCCTGCAGCAGAGGCTGGAACACTGGGGGAGGCTGGTGGCTGGGGCAGAAGTGCACAGGCCCAGCAGACAGGAGGAGAACTCACTGCCCCGACCCCCTCACCCCAAACTGCACTTCTCCTTCAGCTTGGGAAATGGACTGAATGTGTGAAATACAGCAATAAAAATGAGTATGGATAAACCCTCAGAACATAATGCCAAACGATTGAGAAGTAGGCCAGACACAGGCGCTGTGACCCATGTAAGTTCAAAAATGGGAGGCAGGGACTTAAAAACATGCCTACTTTCACTGTGTATTCATCGATCAGTTTTAATTACAATTGAATGGAAAGATAGAATCTAGATATCACATGTGCTATAGAATGACTATAGGGCCTGGTGCCTAATTTAAGGAGTCCAGAGGTAGAAGGAAAGGTATAGCCCTACCTAGCGTCTGGTGAGTAACAAATAAGTATGCAAGAAAAAAAAATAAGCATACCAGCAAGGATGCAAGTGTACTGGGGGACTCAAGGTGAAGAAAAAGAATGCTGTGTCTCAGTAGTCCATGCCTGATCCCAGCCACTTGAGAGGCTGAGACAGGAGGATCTTGAGTTTGAGGCTGGCTTGGGTAATTTAGCAAATCCTGTTTTAAAGTCAAAAGGGCTGAGGATATAGCTCAGTGTTATGCAAATTGTCTACATGTCCTTGGCCTTAGGATCAATCCCTGGCACCTCTAAAAAAAACCAACCAAACAAAAAATTCTGTATTAAGGTGAGGTGATCACTCTGTGGTGTTTTCTGTTAATGGAGCCACTTAATCCTTTTGAAAGTAAACACATCTTTTTCTCAACTTCAAAAAGAAAGATCGCAAGTTTGAGGCCAGCCTGGACTGCACAGTGTGACACTGCCTCAAAAAAAGGAAAAGCAAAATAACGTGTGTGCAAGTGTGAAGCTGCAATGAGAACAGGGGGTGGCTGACACGTGAGGTTCACAGGGGCTGGCCACCCGGGAGGGCCACACTGGGTTTTTCCCTTCCTTACGCTGTGTGGTGAGTATGAATGTTCCTTATATTATGGTTCCTTAAAACACACCCCGAGATTGACATGTTGGTCAAATATTTTACAGTGAAAAAGAAGAACCCTGCTACAACTTATATTCATGAACTCCTGTCCAAGTAGGCAATGTTGCACCTGGGAGACTAAATGCAGAAGAGTATTAGCCTATTACTGGGTTGCACCTTGAACTCTCACAGGGGCGCATACATTAATTTTAAGGAAATCAATTTCAACCTCTTTCTCTGAGAGGGACTTCACGCGCTACCATGCACAAGTGTGTGTGTGTGTGTGTGTGGGTATCTGATTGTAAAATCTAAGATTAACTTGAGTAATCACTAACACTCCAGGAGAAATACTTTGGTACATTATAACCAGGCATGAGCTTTTAAATTTTACGCTGGATGCGGTGGGGCGCGCGCGCGCGCGCACATACACACACACACACACACACACACACACACACAAGTGAAGAAAAGGGCTACCTAAGAAACATTAACAGCAACTCCAGCAGAGGATTGCTTTAGCTCCTGGTTATTATTGTTCTTGGACCTCTCAGCTGTGTCCAGCAGGGATGTTAGCCTCAAGTGTTAAGTCACTTCACAAACACTTACTGGGTACCTATAGAATACCAAAGGCTTTTGTGGCCAGAATTCCTGGCCGCCACTCCCTCATTAGAGGAGATAAGTAATCGGGGCATTACAACATAATGAGAGATACACACACAGTACTTTGGAAGCATAAAGAAAGTATCTTGACACTGCCAGAGGGCATTAAGAAGGGGTTTAGAGAGAGACTTAAGGAACATTAGAAGTCCTCAGGCGAATGGGAGGGAACAGCCCACGCAGAGCCGCGCAGGAGTGAGGCACCGCTTGGGGGGACGCTGGGTGACGGCCAGCAGTGTGGTACAACTAAAGCTCGGGGTCTGCGAGGATGCAGGGAGACGGTCAGAACCCGGAAGGCAGATTATCAGGTGTTTAGCCTGGCGTAAGACTTTGGACTTCATCCTATAGATACAGAGGAGCGACTGCAAGACTTGCAGCGGGATGTCGGGGTTAGGCTTGCGTTCGGAGGCCCTGTGACAGGCGTGGAGGGTGCGGGAGCCTGACCAGCAAGGGAGAACGAGGCGCAGGACACGGGCCAGGTGAAGGCCGTTCTGGTCAGGAGCTCCGCGATTGCTCCAGGATCTCAGGGCAGGCGTCGGCGGCTGGGTGCGACGCAGACCCTTGCCAGGGCCTTGAGCATCAGGCAGGGCGACTCGAGAAGCAGAGGCCGGGGCCGGGGATCTAGCTGGGCGGCCACGCGCCTGCGGGCAAGCGCAGAGTCCTGAGTTCGATTCCCAGCACCACAAGCAAACCAGAAACAGAGCCCAAGGGGGCTGGGGACTTAGCTCAGCGGCACAGCACCTGCCTGGCAAGGGCAAGGTCGTGAGTTCAATTCCCGGTACCGGAAAACAGAAACAACAAAACAAAACAAAACAAAGAAACAGAGCCCAGCAGGACCCTCGTCACTCATTCACAGTTCTCTCCGCGGTCGCTCAGCCGCGGGGAACGGAGCGCCTGTCTCTTGGGACAGCGCGCTCCAAGGAGAGCACCCAGGGCGCGGGGGAGGAGGGTTAGCGCAGGACAGGGGCCGCTCTGCAGCGCGGGGCGCCCTCGGCGGGCTCGCGGGCCCGGCCCGGCCTCGGGGCTGGGGCCACGGAGGCGCGGTGGTTCTCCTCCCGTGTGTCCCCGAGGCTCCGGGCCCGAGAGCCAGGCGTCCCTGCACGGGAGCGCCGCGGGCCACGGCCAGCCTTCCCGTCCCCTCCGCGTGGGGCCGGGGCCGGGGCCGGGAGAGAGAGGCGCCGACCCGGTGACCGAACAGTCACCGGCCAGCGGCGCGGCGAGGGCTGGGGCAGCGGCGCCGCTTCGGTTGGGCAGCAGGCGGCTGCACCCAGACCCCCCCCCGGCCAATGGTTCGCTCCGAGCCCCCCTCGCGCGCGGCGAGTGCCGCGGCCCGCCTCGCTTCCGGTTGCTGTCGCCCCCATATCCGGTGTCCGCCCGCCCTCGGCTCCGCCGCGTCCGCGATGCTGTCCCGGTCCCGCTGCGTGTCCCGGGCGTTCAGCCGCTCGCTCGCCGCCTTCCAGAAGGTGCGGCCTGGCGGGCCGGCTC
>NW_004955523.1:645443-680067 GCF_000276665.1 Chinchilla lanigera | reverse complement strand
CCGGGCGCGGTGCCCGACCCCGCCCCGGGGAGCGTGCGGGCCGGCGGGAGGACACTGCTGAACGGGCGGGCGGGCGCGAGCTGTGGTGCTGCGGGGCGGCGGGCGTGAGAGTGCGCGTAGAGATTGCTCTGAAGCGGGGAAGTTAGAGCTGTGACCCGAGGGCTGGACGGAGCTGGTGCAGGGACGAGCAGGAGCGAGGGGTCAGCGCCCACAGAGCTCCCGAAAAAGGCAATTTGACCACAGCGCTGTTGTTGAGGGAGAGGTCGTGAGACGTTGGAAGTTCAGATTTTATCCCAGTAGTTTTTGTTTTGCTTTGTCTTTGGTGGCAGGGGGAGGGAGATAGATACACATGGCTTATGGTTTAGTAAATGCCTGGCATAAATATTTATTGAATGAGTCACGCTTATTGTAAGCTTATTTTGTGTTGGGCTTTGTTCTGAGTGATTTCTGCAATTTTAAAACTAATCCTCATGAAATAACAAAAGATGTATTATCTCTGTTTTACGCATGAATAATACAAGACCAGAGAGGTTAAGTGTCCTGGCCAAGGTCACACAGCCAACTTGACTTAGTCACGTTGGAGCCACTTGACTTCTTCCTCAGCCTGAAGTCTTAACCTGTCATTAACCTGTCATGTGTTCATTTACTCATCTACTCAACAGATTTTTCACGTGCTCACTACAGGGCCAGCCCCTGTGCCAGGTGATGGGGAGACAGATGGTCTCTACCCTCAAGGAGCGTCCCGGCCGGCTGCAGAGACAGAGCGAGTGCACACAAGGGCATAATTACATTGTGGTTGCTAGGGAAGAAAAGTACTGGGTGTGGTGAGAGGCTGGCAGGATGTAGAGCGCTTGGGAGGATAGGGAAGGCAAGGAGAGTGTTGATAAAGCGTCTTCCAAGGAAGCAGCGTTTAAGCCGACTCTTGGCGGATACCTGAGGCAGCCAGAAAAATAATACTCCAGGTGGAGAGTTTGTGCACAGGTTGCCAGCAGGAGGGGACTTGAGCAGTTATAGAAATGTAAAGGAAGCCTTGAAAGATAGGCCTGGATGTTACAGGACTATAAAGTATTTGGACTTTATCCTAAGAGCCAGGAGAACACAAGACACCTAGCACTGTGTCGGTGCATAGTGGGGTCTCAGTAATGAGCTAACTTTTCAGCTGGGAATCGTGAAAGAGGTCACAAACGTTTTTCTCCACTTTATAGAGTGGCATAGTAGAGAAAGGAGCCTTGCAGCTGGGGTTTTGCCGCTTGGCTTGGGGACTCACCTTGGGTTAGTAACTTCACCTTGGGAAGCCCTATTTGTATATGAAATAAGAATGATGGCAGGTGGTCATTCTACTTCACAGCGCTGCTGTGAACCCTGAAGATCAGAAAGAGGTCATATGTAGAAGTTTTTTATAACCCTAAAGCACTGTAAAAAATGATACTTTCTGTAGGGTAAACTCTGAATTGGACTCAGGGTTCCAAAAATCATGGCTGCTGTATTCTAGGTCAAAGACATGCTATGCTTAGAATTTGCACTGCAGTCCTTGGTGCTGGTCACAGAGGTGACTGACTGACTTGATCTGGGAACGTTTGTGAGGTGGTGGGCATAAGAGGAAGGTGTCTCTGGATTGGTGTCTTAGGAGGAGTTCTTAGTAGATCTGGAGTGGGGGAAAGAGTATATTTAGAGGAGGCAGCAGTGGTTTTTTAGGTATTAGTGGAAGAAATGCAGTTACTATAAAGACAGTTGGTGGGCAGAAAGGGGATCTCATGCTGTTGAGCTTGAGTAGGATGGAAGACTTCAGGAAGACCACAGGAAGACAGTGAGTTGAAAGCTGGGAAACTTACTTGCTTTGTTTGGAAACAACCTGGAGACCTAGGTCTAAAGTAGCTCTGTCTGCTGCTAGGGCTTGAACAGGAAAGTTTCCAACCCAATTCACTCAAACCCAGACCAAACATCCCTTGTTTCTCCACTTAGATTATGTGAAGTTACAGAATAAGCTGTCACATGTCATTTTTCACGCTACCGTTGTATTTGAAGATTTAGGGAGTAGAGACATTTTATGAGGAAATCAGGGATAATACAAATTTATGAATCTCTAAGGTAAATAAGATGATAAAACCCCTTTGGGCTATGCCATCAGATATCTCTCCTTTCATCCCTAAACACATACCCACCCTTAACCACTCATATCCATTTGTCTCTGCTGTTAAGGTTACTTTGCTGGAAAAGTTTGAGAACCAAGACGTAGTGTGATAAAAATTATATTGTCTACAGCTAGTACTGCTTGTCTTGGGGTGAGGGGATGAGCAGACCTCTTTTCCATCTCATATCCTGTATAAGATAAGAGTTGTTGGTTAAGAGTTGTTTTGTTTCTTACAGGGGTCTCCTTATGTCAGGGACCAAGTTACCCTGACAGCAGGAAGATTGTGTAAGTATCACGGAGAGTACAGATATGTGGCCACCAGGTATTTTCTTAGATACCAATTCTAAATTTGACCCTCTTGTTTCTTCATTGGTCTCCAGACCTAGTAATGGAGGTGGCTGTGTGGAGCCCCTGGGCCTAACCTTGGTGATCACTTTATATCTATGGTATACCATGGGGGCTCTCCCTTGCCATTGGATCAAGAGTATAGCTGCTCTCAGGTAGTTAGATTATAGCAGAAGATAAGTTGGAACTCTCTTTTATGGGAGTAGGAAAGAAGAGTGCTAAGTGTTGTAGTTGGATACAAGTGCAGCTGAAGGGCTGGAGGTCATGTTTATTGAGAGCATCCTCTCGCTAGCGTAGTTCCTCATTTTAGAAACAGTGAAAACTGAAGATTAGCTGATCCCTGGTACTTTGACTAGTTCAGATGTAATGCTGCTACCAAGTAATGCAGAGTTTGGAGAAAGGCTCCCCGTGTGTATTTCAGATTAACGCCAGCTTAGAAACATTGCATAATGCTACTTTGCATTCCAAGTGCTTTCAGAGTGGTAAGAGGATGCTCTCCAGTCACTTGCTTAAGAGCTGTGAAACCACTTTGTCTTCAGGGGATCTTCAAAGTGAAGAGACAGCAGATTAGCTTCCTTAATGTGCATCACAATGAATTTTGTTTAATTCAGAAAATGTTGCATGCACACTAGAAGTTTGAATTCCTGTGCTTTTTTCGCAGGGT
Source organism: Chinchilla lanigera (assembly GCF_000276665.1). Classification (NCBI taxonomy): domain Eukaryota; kingdom Metazoa; phylum Chordata; class Mammalia; order Rodentia; family Chinchillidae; genus Chinchilla; species Chinchilla lanigera. The sequence goes on along the minus strand of NW_004955523.1, from coordinate 676,927 downwards.
AATTTGGCAATCAAGAGTATTGAATCGTGTGTACCTGTTGATCTAGCAGTTTGATTTCTAGGAATCTACTCTGAAGAGCTAATACGGCACACTGAGCTTTCTTTCAAAATGGCAGGCGTCAGGGTTAAGCTATAGCTTGTTAACGTGTTCACGCTGTGACAGTGGGAAAAAGCAGGTTACAGTACAGAGTGATTGCATTTTCTGCTGCATGGTACAATCCCATTATGAACTTTTTTTTAGCTGTTTCTGATATTCTGTAGTGAACATCAGTGCTTTTTTTTTTTTGAGACAGGGTCTCACTCTGTAGCCCAGGCTGGCTTCGAACTTGCAGTGATCCTCCTGCCTCAGCGTCCTGAGTACGCCACCATGCCCAGCTCATCAATGCTTTTATAATTTAAAAAGTTATTGGAGGGGGGCTGGGGATATAGCTCAGTGGCACAGCGCCTGCCTGGCAAGCACGAGGTTGTGAGTTTGATTCCGGTACCAAAAAAAAAGTTACTTAGACTCAACATGCATTATTCATCTGCAGTTTAAATGAAAGTTGGGCAACAGTTAATCCCTATATAATAAATATAATGAGTATTTGAAAGTAAATTATTAAAAAAACCCACTAGCTTTGGTTTGGCTCATCCCTAATTGTGTCATCCTAGGCTAATACCTAATTTTATGTTACGTGTTACCTTTTTTTTTCTTATGAAGGAGATACTTTATTTTTAAAATTAAAAAAAATTTTTTCGGTGTTTTTGTTTAACAGGTCATTACATGGTCCAGAATTCAAAAGGCGAAAAAAGAGTAGCCCTGCTGTACTGTAGCCCCACTGAGTGCCTCTTCGGGGAGCAGCAGGCGCCCCAGGTCCCTGGTGCCTGGCAGAGCTGTCTCTGCACTTTGTGTTATTCCTTAGTTCTTGCCCATAGGCATTTTTGGTTCTGTTCGGCTCCAGGTGCTGTGGCTCTGCCCTAGGGCATCAGCATGCTCCATGCCCAGCCCTTTTTTTTTTCTTTCTGAGACGGGATCTGCTAAGTTGCCCCAGCTGGTGTCAAACCCTGGCATCCTCCTGCCTGACTCTTGAGTAGCTGGAATTTTTATATGATTACAAGCAGCATTTTGTGGTCTGTATTTTTAAAAATTTACATTTTTCCTTTTTTTTTTTTAATATTTTGAGTCTATGTGACCTTACAAAGTTATTTTGGTATTATAAAAGTTAAAAAAAAAAAAAAAGGCAATTTAAATGTTTTATTTTCCTATTGTAAAGGTGCTTATTGTTGAGTATCCATGCAATCCTTCAGGTAAAAAGTTAAAGTCCCCATCAGTATAAACCATTCTCTCAAATTATGTAAAGCTGTTACCATGTATGTCTATACCTCACGTTCTCCAAAGGTGATTATGCCTGTAAGATGGTATCATTCTTCACTTCATACTGTTTAATGTAAATGCCATACCAGAAAATGCCTTGGTCTTGGAGATTCTTTTGGCATGAATCTAGAATGGACTAATGTGCTGTCTCTGAGCAAGAGAACTTAAGATACCATGATGGTTTTTTTGGGGGGGCATAACACTTTGTTTTACTTCTGAGTTAAATGTCATATCGTATTGCTTTATCTGATCTAAATCTGTAATCCTAGGGCTGGGGGTATAGCTCAGTGGCATAAGCACTTGCCTGGCAAGCCTGAGGTCATGAGTTCAATTCCCAGTACCCAAAAAAAAAAAAAAAATCTGTAATCCTAACAGCAAATTCCAGTATACTTGGTACATCGCCATGTGCCCCTGAGGACATGACTTATATCTTATTTGGGTTTGGTTAGTTAACCTAATTTAGAAGCTAAATCTAGGGGTCTCCAGTGGAACAAGATGCTTCTTTTTTTTCTTCAGATAACTGAGTGTCTCTCTTTGTGAGAACTGGCATTTCATTGCAGTACAGGACACTGTACAAGGCACACAGGCCACCAGGGCTCTGGCTCCCTACCTGCTAAGTCGTAATCTCTGGATCTGGCCTGGTCATGAGTACTTTGACAAGTTCCTCTGGGTAACAGTGACGGGCACCCTGGCCAAGAGTCACTGATTTAGAGGGAAGGCGACTGGTAGTGCCCGAACTAGACTAAAATGTGAGTGACTCCCCTACGAAAGCAGTGAGCGTTTCTGTTTCTTTTGCAGTGCTGACAGCAGCAGTGTCTGCAGCGTTCGATACTTCAAAACCACAGCTGTGCGCAGTGAGTACCTGTTTCCTTACGCACCGCGCTATAGTGGCGAGAGCCACAGCTGGCCAGGGTTAGTGAGAGAGAAAGCCTTAGAAGGAGAGGAAAGGGCTACTTGCGATTTTTGCTTTATTCCTAGAGGACGATGTGATTACAGTCAATACCCCGGCGTTTGCAGAATCTGTCACAGAGGGAGACGTCAGGTGGGAGAAAGGTAGGCATAAGTAGTTTCCTCTCACTTCTTAAATTTAAATACTTCTCTAACTGGCTCCCTTACCCTGTGCTGATCAGCAGAACCTATGGCTTTACAACCTGTTCTTTTACACGGATACATAGCTACATGCCCCAGCCTTGTGGAAAAGGGGTGTATAACACATCTGCAGAGACTCTCATGGCTGCTGGAGGCCCTCCCCTGACAGGTAGCCTTTGATTGTCTTTTCAGCTGTTGGGGACGCAGTTGCAGAAGATGAAGTGGTTTGTGAGATTGAAACGGATAAGGTGAGCTTGTCACATATTGGAGGTAATTTTTTTATGATCAACTATGGGCTTCTTAATCTAAGAAAAGAAACAAGGATTTAACTGTTCTTTAAAGATTTTTTTTTTATTTTTTTGTCTTTTTGAGACAGGGTCTCGCTATACAGCTCAGGCTGGCCTTGAGCTCACTTTGTAGCCCAGGCTGGCCTTGAACTTGCAATGATCCTCCTGCCTCAGCCTCCTGAGTGCTGGGATTGCAGGTGTGGGCCACCACACCTTGCTAAAGATAATTTTTAACTAGCTCTAACCTCCCTTATAAAAGTGTTGGAGTAACTCATTAAAAAAGTATTTTAGATTTTTTTGCAAGTATGTACTCAGGGCAGCTAGTAACTTTATAACATTAGTCTTTTTTTCCCTTTGTGATGCGTAAGTTGTTCCAATTGCTTTTCCATGTATCATTTGGAAACACATTAGCTGAATTTGTTTTAAGATTTCCAGGACAGGATAGAGAGGGTGAGTCTTCACAACAGGAATGACTTGTCATTGCTGACTCAGAAAGTGTGGCCTTGGGTGTTTCTGTATGCAGGGGCTTGAATAAATCATGTTGCAGCTCTTGTGACTCATGTTGAGGATTTCATACAATTAATGTGCTTATGCAGGGTAAAAATGTGGAATCTTTCTGTCTACCTTCCCTCTTTTTCCAGACATCTGTGCAGGTTCCATCACCAGCAAATGGTGTGATTGAAGCTCTTTTGGTACCTGATGGAGGAAAAGTTGAAGGAGGCACTCCTCTCTTCACACTCAGGAAAACTGGTGGTAAAGAAGTTCTCCGGGCGGTCAAGGTCTCCAGTGTTTCCCCTTTGGCCTAGGGGCGAGCATACTGTACTAATAATTCCCTGATACTTCAGAGACTCTTTGGGGTTCCAATTGCCCTCAGTTGAGGGTATAGGAAGGGTAATAATTATATAGAGTAAACTTTAAATGTCAACATCCATGGATGTTTCTTATACTGGACCTCTTCTTACGGTCACAAACAACAATTCTGAAGGTAGTCCCCGCTTCTCCAAGGCACCACAATCATACAAGAACTTTGAGAGTAATACAAGTAATTGGGTGTGGTGGTGTATGCCTGTGATCTCAGCACTCTGAAGAGCTGAAAAATGGGATCACAAGTTTGAACCCAGCCTGGGTAACTTAGTGACTCAGTGAGACCTTGTCTCAAAATAAAAATAAACTTTAAAAAAGGGCTAGGGATATAACTCAGTGCAAAGATCTGGCTTCAGTACCCAGTATCACAATATGTACATACAAACAAGCAGTGTTAGGTACCATGACCCAGAGATTTTGATTTCTTTATGCTCCCCAAGTGATTCTGATACACAGTCAGGACTGAGAGACAGTATTCTAAAGTGAGAATTTATTTATTTATTTATTTATTTTTGTGGTACCAGGGATCGAACTCAGGACCTTGAGCTTGCCAGGCAGGCACTTATGCCACTGAGCTATATCCCCAGCCCAGTGAGAATTATTTTAAAAGTTCTGTTTTGGAGAATTCGGTGTAGTTTTTATTCTCCTGTGACTTCTCTGGTATTTCTCTTGGGAAGAAATGAGAGAGAAAGGGGTTTGTACTGGACCTCATGGGCAGTGTCAGGTGTTTCGCTGGCTCTCATCAGATGCTTATGACTGCCAGCATCTATTCCTTTTATTTGTTAAAATAGGCAGAAATACCTCAGATTGTGTCACTGAGGTTGGTCAGGCCAAGAGGAATTTGAGGTGGGAAAAAATGTACAGTAGTAGACTACGAAGTAAGAATGCATCTTCCAGTTGAAATTCATCTTCTGATCACTTATTTTTTTTAACGTCACAAGAAAATTCTTATAATTTAAGTATAAAACTGGGTATAATCTTCAGATGGGTCACAGTTGAAGTCATCTGATTTAAAGCTGCCTGTTTATTGTGTGACTGTCTCCTTGATGTGTGAACATCATCCTGGATGAAGTGCTTTCTGAACTCTGAAGTTTAAATGAGCCTGTGATTAAACTACTTTTTAATGGTGCAGAATATTCTAGCTGAGCATGGTGATGCATACCTGTAATCCTAGGATATAGGAGGCTAAGTCAGGAGGATCACAAGTTCAAACCCTCTTGGGCTACATGTGAGCTTGAACCCAGCATGGACTACATGGTGAGATCCTGTCTCAAAAACAAACAAACGAGAGTATTCTTTTATATGTAATGTTAGAATAGATGAGTTTTATCAGTATTACTATAATTAGAAATGTTTACATTTCTCTGTATATTTTAATACTGACTTTCCTGAGCTCATTTTGCTTGGAAGTTTGCGTTTTCTTGGGCTGAGTAGGTGCTTTGAAAATACCTGCTGAGCCGAGCATGGTGGCATACACTGAGGGGCTGAGGCAGGAGAATGGCAATTCAAGCCCAGCCTGGGCAACTTAGTGCCTTAGTGAGACCCTGTCTCGAAGTAAAACCTAAAAAGGGCCAGGGACATAGCTCAGTGGGAAGGCGGCACCAGGTGGTTGAGTTTGGCAATCAGTAGATAGATGTGAAATCAGGAAGGCAGCTAAATTGAGCCACTTAATCTGATGCAGGGCATTTAGGGAGCCCGGGGAATAGAGCTAGTGCCTTATATCATTATATATATATCTTGTAGTGTCTTGCATATAGCAAATATGCAGTAGACATTTGTTAATGGATTAGAAATAGGGCTTTTGCCAGTAAATTTTGCTTAGAATCTGCGATTTGGTTGTCATTCCAGACAGTGCCAGTGATGTCTGTTTTTCTTTTTTAGCTGCTCCTGCCAAGGCCAAGCCAGCCGAAGCTCCTACTGCAACCCCGAAAGCAGAGCCTACAGTATCAGCAGTTCCTCCTCCCTCTGCGGCCGCCATACCTACTCAGATGCCACCGGTGCCCTCCCCCTCACAGCCTTCTTCCAGCAAACCAGGTAAGCCGCCAACTCCCCCGTCTTTCACTTTGGAGGACACTTTGTCACACACCGTGTTCCTTCACCAGCTATAGAACAGGTTGGCGGCTTTGAATAATAGTCTTTAGACTTCGTATCTGCAGATCTGGGTTTACGTCCCAGTTTTCTTTTGCTAGCTGTGTGACTTTGGGATACTTCTTGAGATTTTTCATCTGTGAAGTTGGAGTGATAGAACAATCTCAGAGTATCTTGAGGATTGATAGTTCAGGATGAATGCACTGGCATGTACTCAGGAGTTGTTCCTTTCTCCTCTGATACAGCTGTACCTTCTCTCTTTATTTTCAGTCTCTGCAGTTAAGCCCACAGCTGCACCTCCACTAGCTGACCCAGGCGTTGGCCGGGGGGTGCGTTCAGAGCATCGGGTAAGCCTCGGAGGACCCCCTCCAGGAAAGAGGTGGGGGCAGTGTTGGGGTTAACGGAGTACGGGTGAGTGTGCCTACCACTGAACGGAGGGCAGCCGATGGCCTCGATGAAGGAATCAGGGATGGAAAAGGGCTCGTGTGTGGTCACGTAACCGCCAAAGGGTAGCACTGGAGCCTGGGGTCCTCTCTGCACTTGTCCCATGGTTTTTTCACTGTTTTCCCCTTGTCCTGGGGTTTTCCCACAGTGGCTTTTTGACTGGGTTATGCTACCAGTGAAATGCCCATGAGTGAAATACTGCAGGGAATGGTGACTTAGTAATACACATCCCACCACCGGAGGGGTGCACCTTTAGAGAGGTAGTTAGAGCTCTAGCCCTGTATTTCCTGGATACATAGCTGTAGTTAAGGTATGTGATACACAGTAGCAGTTTCTGTAGGCCAAAGATAAAATCTCAAGGAAGTAGGGTCAGGAGTGTGGGTTCCTCTGCCTCAGAACACATTCTAAAAATACTGAGCCTCAGAAGTTGGCTGCTTGTGAGGTTCCGTTTGACTAGCAGCTGTTCATGTAAGTCTTCACCAACAGAAATTGTCCCTTCAGTCGTGATTCTTAGAGTGGCTAGACAGACCTCCACCACAGTCTCCCTTTCTGTGCACTGGTTTTGGTTTTTAAATCACAGCTTAGTGCCTGGTCAAACTTCAGGCACGTCTGAGTGAGTACTTTTGGCTTCTGTTTTCTGTGTTGCTCAGAGGAGGAAGGCCACCGCAGGAAAGGGGATGCCTGGAGCTCTTGTCCTACTTAAATATCTTAGTGCTTGCCTCCTCCTGGCAAGCTTAATTGTCCGACGACGTGGGGAACCCTTGAACCAGAGATCAGATTGTCAATACTTGACTTTCACTTTCAGGAGAAAATGAACAGGATGCGGCAGCGAATTGCTCAGCGTCTGAAGGAGGCCCAGAATACGTGTGCCATGCTGACTACTTTCAATGAGATTGACATGAGGTGTAATCTCTGTCTCTTTTACTCTCCGTGTCTCCATGTTCTTCTGGGGGAGGGGAGCACGTAACTTAGCCCAGCCCTCACCTGTTGCTGATTGCAAATGCAGCTGGACAAGGGGGAGGTACTTCTTGGCTTTGTTTGGTCTTTATGAGGATGACCCTTGCTTTTGTCCTCAGATTTTAATATTATGCCTGCCCCCTCTCTGACCTAAGAAACTTAGCCTTTCAGACTTTCATACCTGAATCCTGTGGTTTCTGATAAATGAAGCTAGTAGTAGTTTTAAACTGATGACTAGTGTCAGATTGCCAACAGAAGATGAGGCAGTCAGGCCAGTAGGCTTACCCCAGGGCTAGTCATGGATGAAGAACCCCTGATGGAATTCTTAGATCCAAGGCCCTGTGTATTGATTTTTTCCCTACACTTCACTTCTTTGTGCACTTTCCTAACTGACTCCCAATCTGTCAGGGCTTATCCTCTTTCATTTTTTCCATCTTTGGTAGTGAAATGGAAAGCAAGTTGTGTTTAAAAATAAAAACATCAGAATATTAAAGGGAATAATTCACTACCTGTTTCTGTGGTGAACTAATTGTTCATTCACCTGTTTTCTTCAAGATATTTTTTTTTGCCCTCTAATACTAGGGGATCAAGCCTGGGGGAGCTCTACCAGTGAGCTATATCCCCAGCCCTGTATGTACGTATGCATGTATTTGTTTTGAGGTACAGTCTCGCTAAGTTGCCCAGGCAGTAGTTGAACTTGTGATCCTCCTGCCTCAGCCTCCCTGAGTGCTTCAAATAGAGATGTGCCACTGCACCTCGCTCTCTTTGAGATTTTGATTCGTGCAAGTATCAGCCCTACAGGGAAGAGAAAGTAGTTAAATTTAACAAATACATTTTGCATGCTTATTATCTCCAAGGAGCTAAATTATGGAACTCAAGGGGGATATAAAGGTGAATGAAAAGGCTCTGACCCTCGAGCTCACCCTCTGGTTTAGATGAACCCAAGGTAAAGTCTAGAGGTAAAAATGAGTATGAACTGGAGAAGGGGGTGAAGTGAGTTCATTTGCTTGTGAGATTGGGGCCGTAGTGGCAAGGGAAAGGTGAGAGGGTTTCCTGGAGAAAAAAGAGCTTTTAATAAGCTTTCAAGAATGACTACCATTCCACTGGACGTGGCAGTACATGCCTGTAATCCCAGCTACTTGGGAGGCTGAAGCAGGAGAATTGCAAGTTTAAGGCCAGTTTGGTCAACTTAGCAAGCACCAGTCTCAGAAAGGGTTGGGGATGTAGTTCAGTGGCAGAGCACTTGCCTGGCGTGTGCAAAGCCCTAGGTTCAGTCTTGGTACCTCAAGATAATGTGACTAGCATTTTATAGCAATACAGCAAAAGGTCATTCCAGACCGTATGAACAGTCTGAACCACGATGTAGGTGAAAGTGTAAGAAGCTGCCCAAGGTGATGAATCCTTGCGCCAGGATGAGACTTTGTATTCAGTCAGGAGGAGAATCGTACTCTTCAGGTCATCTCTTGGCCTCCTTTTTTCTGAAGTATTAAGTCTGCTTGTCTTTTTTTTTTTAACCTTTTTTTTTTTTTTGAGGCGCTAGAAATTGAATCCAGGGTCCTATATATGCTAAGCTCCCACTGAGCCGTATTTCCAGCCCTGCTTTTTCACCTTCCATCAGAAAATTTTTTCCCTTTGGAAGGGGTTGTGGCTTATTGTCCAGGTTGGGCAGATGTTGACAGTTGTCCTGATTTCAGTAGATCCAGTTCTGTTGGGAAGATTTCTCGAGAGCCTGGATGTCATCCCAGCCAGAGCTCTTTTGCCCATAGTGTGTAGGGAAGGAGCATGCCTGATGAATCACAAAGGCTACAGCTTGTGTCTCAGTGCATTAGGGCCAAATTGAATTGGACTTTGAAATTCTATCCAGTTTCTTAAGATGAAACATGTAAATATTTGTGGCCCTGAAGGATGCAGTTGGCTCAAGTCTTAATCGGAAGGTGAGTATGGCCATATCTCCTTTCAGCAGCTGATGGAGGTGTCACCTGACAATGGCCCGGCCTCTCGCTGCAGCGGTAATCTGGTTTAGCTCGAGTGCCCTTCGGGTCTTGTGTGGATCAGCTAACCTCTAAGGGCCCCTGCTGAGATGTTTGCCTTTCCCCTGTTGTCCCAGTTCTGCCTCCAAGGGCTGAGCTCTGAAATAGAAACTCCTTAATGACCAGACAGCGGCATTCAGGCCGCTTGAGAGCAAAGCTATTTACCCCTTCTCTTTACCTCTTCTGCAGCCCTTCTGTCTTGGGAGCTAGTAATGTCTTTAGAGTGGTAATCCTAGCACTAAATAAGGTTAGACTCAGGAAAACAAACATTTCAAACCCAATCAGTCCCCCTCGGAAATGTTCCTTTTTTAAAAACAAAAGGTCTGAAGGGGACAGTTAAAGTTGTACTGCTTCTTATCTTTCGTGCTAATGTTGAATTAAGCCATTATAGGGGAAAAAGGAGAACTGAACATTTAGGCGTGAGATAGAGTTAAATTTGATTTTGGTCTTGAAATGCTATTCCGATAATACGGAAATTTCTGCAGCAAAATGATGGAAAAGCCATTTCACACTAGCTGTACAGTGTGTGTGACAGTCCAGAAACCGTTCTTGTTAGAAAGGGTTCTCAGCACTGAGGCCTTGCTGCTGACTCTGAAGCGGGCAGGCCTCCCTCACATGGGACCACTTTTCTAAATACCAAGGAAACCACACCTAGTAAACCAAGCTTAAGGACAGGCACTGCACCTTCATTGTCTCTGTGTCTTGGTACCCAGCCCTGACTTTCAAATGTAGTGGCCCAGTGCCTGTTTTAAAGGAACAAACAGATACAGTTGCTAACTCTGAGGAGACAAAGAGAGAATCTGCTGGAAAAAAAATGGAGTTTGCCCTCTCATGTACAGCCATGAATGCTTTGGCTCACGTGGAGAGCCCACACACCTGTGGATGGTTTTAATTTTTCCCTAATTAAAAAGGAAGAGTGTTGCAAAGAAAACATAATCAGGTTTGGTGGGGATTTTTTTTTTCGGTGGTGCTGGGGATTGTGCATGCTGGACAAACAAGTGCTCTACCACTGAGCCATATCCCTAGCCCCAGATTTAGTGTTTTTAAAAAAATAATTCTGACACCTGGGCGTGGTGGCACATGCCTATAATCCCAGCACTTGGGAGGCTGAGGCAGGAGGATCGTTGCAAGTTTGATACTAGCCTGGGCTGCCAAGTAAGCTCAAGGCCACTCTAAACTTCATAGCGAGTCCCTGTCTCAAAAAGACCACCCCCCCCAAAAAAAAACAAAAAAAACATTTTTCTGACAAATAGGTATTGCTTTTTTTTTTTGTCTTTTTGAGGCAGGGTCTTACTATGCAGTTAAGGCTGGCCTTGAGTTCACTTTGTAGCCCAGGCTGGTCTCGAACTCGCAGCAATCCTCCTGCCTTAGCTTCCCAAGTGCTGGGATTACAGGCATGTGCCCCATGCCCGGCTAGAATTGCTTGTTTTGTAGACTTGGTTTAAAACATATTTTTCCCCCAAAGATGGATAGCTTGTGGTTTTAATGTAGGCTGAAATACTTCCTCATCCAGAGCAAGGATGCTAGTGTGCTGTTGTGATCACTCCTTCATTTTCTTTACCGTTGAAATCTATGATTTGTAGAACATGAAAAAGCCTTCACAACCTACCCTAAAGAGATCTTGGCCCTGATTTTTTTTTTTTTTTTTTTTAATGTACTGGGGATTGATGGAGTTACATCTCTTCCCCTTTTAAAATTTTTTTTCAGACAAGGTCATGCTAAGTTGCTTAGTTGCCCAGGCTGGTCTCAGATTTGTAGTCCTCCTGCTTCAGCCTTCCAGAATAGTGAGATTGCAGGCGTGCACCCGACTTGGCCCTGATTCTTCTATATTTGGTTTTTGTGAAAGCACAAGGTTACTGAGTTGACCTTTAGGGAGACGGTGCAGTGCTTGAGCTCAGGTTGATGGTCCGGGATAGGGGCGAGCTCACCCAGTTGTGTGTATGGGTAGAAACTCACAAAGAAGGGAAGAATCAAAGCTGCTGTTGTGATCACCCTCTCTGTAACATATTTTTACAGTAACATCCAGGAGATGAGGGCTCGCCACAGAGACGCTTTCCTAAAGAGACATGGCCTCAAACTGGGCTTCATGTGTGCGTTTGTGAGGGCCTGTGCCTCCGCCCTGCAGGAGCAGCCCGTTGTGAATGCGGGTGAGTCTCCCGGCCCGAGCTGCGGGGTCGGGGGTGGCGTGTGAGCACACTGCGCCGGCGCTGTGCGGTCCGCACCCCGGGCCTTCTCATTCCCTGACTGTGGGTGAGTCTCCCCGGGGGCTCACTGGCTTCCCACCCGAAATGCCACGCTGCCTACTGTCTCCCTAGCAGGTGGGCAGAGCAGCCGCTTTGGCTGCCTGTTCTCCAGGCGGCCTCGTGTTGGAATGGAAGCCTGTGGTCTAGCTGTCCCCGGAGCCCCCAGCCCACCCACCGTATGGGCCCTATTATCTTGGGGCCTGATTCCCACACTTGACGTAGGCTGCAGGTTGACCTTTGACCTCTTTGAGGTGAGCCTCTTTGGGAAGCCTTGGGCTTGGACTCTGTTGTAGACTTGGCGCTAGTTCCTTCCTTTTTAGTCACCCACATCATTGACATGCTGCCCTGACAAGCGGTTTTTTCTGTGTTGAGCTACTTCTCTGTTCCCTGGAAGGTTGGAGGGGGGTCGGTGACACTTCTGCTGTCCTCAGCAAGAGAGATCTAGAAGTAGGGGCCGTAGTCCTCCCCTTAGAGCACTGTGCTCCAGATAGGTAGAAGGGCTTTCTGCTTTGCCCGGTGTGTTCTTTTTGTTTGTCAGATTCTTCTCATGTCTTCCTGACTGGCTTTCTCTGTCTCTTCCCTCGGCCCCCTTTTTTCTGCCTGACACACTTGTGGCTATCTGTCAGAGTTCTCTTAGCTTCAGGCTTCTGTTCATTTTACATGCTTTCCTTGGTGCCTTACCTAATACTAAACATAGACTTTTTCTGTGGGAAAGTCTCAAGCCTTTATTTTCTCCTGAATGCTAGATATAAATGTTTAGCTGCTGGCTTGCTGTCTCACACTGACGTAGTTAGAAGTTGGATTGCCCAGGTTCCTCCTGAATTTCCTAGTGAGAGCCTCCCTCTTCCACTTGTTGAGAGCGGGAAGCAGACGGATAGCATCTGCACACCCTGTCTCCTTTGCCGATTTGCCCTTCTGGAGCACTCACTGACAGCGGGTGCTCTCTGCTGCGGGAGCGCACGAGTAGCGCTAGCTGGCCGGCCGAACGCAGTGCACTCACGCCCGTGGGAGCCTCTGTGCTGAGCCCTCTGAGGACTGCCCCAGAAGGATGCTGCTGCCACACACGGGCTCAGCAGGGGACTTGGAGATGGTCTTGTTGGTTGGGGTGGGAGTAAGTACGGTGCCAGCTGCCATTTGTAATGTAGTCATTTTCTTTTTTTTTTTTTTTTGGTACTGGAAATCAAACTCAGGACCTTGCGCTTGCCAGGCAGGCAGTTGCGCCCCTGAGCTACACCCCCGGCCCAGTAATGGAGTCCTTTTCGTGGCTGTTGGCCAGCCCATACTGTATCCAGCACTGCAGATTCTTACTGTTAATGCAAATATTAGCTCATTAACCGTAGCCTGGGGCAGCATATGTGACATGTGTTTTCCCTCATAGTGATTGATGATGCAACCAAAGAGGTGGTGTATCGGGACTACATTGACATCAGTGTTGCAGTGGCCACTCCACGGGTACGTCAGGGCAGGAGGCGGAAGTGCTGGTCTGAGTCCTCAGCGTAACTCTGTGAAGAAGCAGATCATATGGGAGAGATCATTTCTGTAATTCTGTATTTTTAAGAGGTAGTTTCTAATAGTTATTTTTTTCTTTAACCATACATTCTTATTTATCTTAATGTCAAGCCTAAATACCTTAGACTTCTAATTGCAGTGAGTACTAAAAGGCATTCTGAGTAGGGGAGACCATTAGTGTGAATCAAGAAGTTTAACTATAAAGGATACCATTAATTTGCAACTGAGACAGCTTTGCACTCTCTTCAGGGTCTGGTGGTTCCCGTCATCAGGAATGTGGAAACTATGAATTACGCAGATATTGAACGAACCATCGGTGAACTGGGAGAGAAGGTAAAGTAGGAAGAAGGTTGTGTGTGAGCTGTTGGGCAAAAGAAAGCCCGTAGAAGGCTGTGCTCACCAGCTGGGTGTGCCAAGGAGCTGTGTCTCACTGGTTTCTGAAGAAGTTTCTAGCTGCCAGGAAAGGCGGTAGCCCATAAGAGCCAAGTACAGAACCCAGCGTAGCCTGCCTCAGGGGCCTGGAACCTTCTCAGGGGAACCTTGCTGGGGAAGAAAGGTGGGCTGGACTCCTGCCTCTTGTCCAGTGGAGCACAAGTCAGCCTCCTCAGCTGAACCACTGTCACGTGGAAGCTGGAGCTTTCACTGATACCTCAGATACAGTTTCTGGGCTGACTTTCTTTGGGTGAAAGAACTTGGGTTGGCCTCATGTTTCAATTCTGAGATTTCTGTTTTTAGGCCCGAAAGAACGAGCTTGCCATTGAAGATATGGACGGTGGTACTTTCACTATTAGCAATGGAGGCGTGTTTGGCTCACTCTTCGGAACGCCCATCATCAACCCTCCTCAGTCTGCCATCCTCGGCATGCATGCCATTGTTGACAGGCCAGTGGTCGTGGGAGGCAAGGTAGGAACTCTCATTTCCAAGGTCCTGCTAGCTATCTGATGCTAAGAAGGAATCTAAATGCTTATTATACAGCAGTCACTATAACTGCAAGCCTAAGTTACATCTCTTAGTTTCTAATTAATACCTTAGATGCTGATTCTAAAATTGTTCTCTCTGGCTCAGCATCATCTGGAAACTTGTTAGAGATGCAGATTCTTGGATTCTTTCCGAAGCTACAGAAGCAGACATGCAGACAGTTCTGATGTGCCTTCAAAGTTTGAGGACCGTGGAGCTGAAGGAGCTCACACCTTCATCTGGATTAGTTAGTCACCGTGCTTCATTGCTAGCTAGGGACTGTGGGACGGAGTTAGAAACGTGCTCCTTGTTCTGGGAGCACAGGACAAGAAAGCATGGCAGCTGATGAGCTGCACAGTTGTCTGCTCAGGCTTAGAAGTTTTCTGGCAATTCCAGGAATGAGTTCAAAGGGGCTTGAGCTAGGTCTTTGAAGATAAGTTGGTGGCCAGGCATAGTGGTGCATGCTTGTGATGTCTACTCAGGAGGCTGAGGCAGGAGGATCACTGCAAGTTCAAGGCCAGCCTGGGCTACATAGTGAGTTCAAGGCCAGCCTGAACTACATTGCAAGGCTCTGTCCAGGAAAAAAAAAATGTAGGAAAAAAGCTTTCTGAGACATGTGTTTGGAAGCCTTTTGATCATTAACTTCTCTGTGAACCCAGAAACCTCAGACCTTGTTCCTTGGAAGTGGCCACACACCCAGCTTTGCGTACAATGTCAGAATCTTTTTTTGTTTGTTTGTTTGTTTTCTGCTACTGGGAATTGAACTCAACAACCTTGCGCTTGCCAGGTAGGCGCTGTGCCACTGAGCTAAATCCCCAGCCCCACAATGTCAGAATCTGGGGGATCTACAAATTGATTTCTTTGAGGTTGGAAGTGTGCCTCCAGAGTAGAGTGATGGTCTAGCATGCAGGAGACTGAGTTTGATTCTCAGCTCTGCAAAAGTAATTAAGTAACTTGTAACTAGAAAGCCACCTACTGCAGGCAGCTGTAATTGAAGAGAAGACCTTTTCTGTGGATTACAGATGAGTTGGAGGGCAAAGTTGTTTCTTGTTTAGACTTCTTTTCTGCGTAGGGTAAAGGTTCCTCTCTGAAATTGTCCTGAGTATCCGTAAGTAACATCGGTAGGAGAGGCTTGGAAGCAGGAGCTTTCCAGTGGGTTGTGCATTCTCATCGCCCTCTCTGCAGGCTTTCCCTGCCCTGCTGGAGGCGGACTCTTAACCTCTCCTCTCTGCAGGTGGAGGTGCGGCCTATGATGTACGTGGCACTGACTTATGATCACCGGCTGATTGATGGCAGAGAGGCTGTGACTTTCCTCCGAAAAATCAAGGCAGCAGTAGAGGATCCCAGAGTCCTCCTCCTGGACCTTTAGGAGGAGACCGCACGCCCTACAAATTGATCATGCAGGAACTGAAAACCAGACTTCTCCCTGTCCCCCATGGGTCCCACGTTAGCCTGGTGACAGGCAGGCACATGCTCCTGGCCTCAGGCAAGGAAGCCAGGGCACTATGTAACCAGCAGTCACAGGTCTCTCACTGTCCCCGCAGGCTGTCTCATGCCCTTCTCTTGCCTTCACATACCTTACATGCTTAGGCTGACGGGAGTGCGTCAGTGGATGTGCGTTAACACCCCTGCCTTTTCTCATTAGCCCTCCACAAAGATGATTTTGCTTCTCCTGCGGCCACTGTACCATAGGGAAACCACTGGGGACCATGTGACCAAGCGTCCTTCTTCGGAAGGTGTTCTCCAGGATGCCGGGAGGGTGCCGTTCCTCCCAAGCTCAGCGCAGCACCTGTCTGGAGTGTTGAACACAGGCAAAGAGGTGCTGCTTTGCTTCTCAACTGGCACCGTCATCTTCAGTTGTCAGTGATTTCAAGATGCTTCTTCTACCTCTTCCAGGAAGCACAGGCCGGGGGAGCTGGGGTGGGGGTGCTGATGGCGGGGGAGGGCAGGGTCCCTGTGAAGTCACAGTAACCGCAGGTGGGAGCAGACCCAGGCCTGCCCTCACACACGCATCAGTAGCTCACACCGGAAAACTCATTTCAGCTACTCCTACAGAGCTGTGGTCCTGCCAGCCCTTCCCAGGCTGCTAGGAGCCGTCCTCGTACACTGTCACTGTTCAGAGCAGGTGTTAGTGGCTGTGGCAGCGGGACCGAGCCTGGTCACAGTGATGCTGAGCGCCCGGGAGGGGGGCAGTCTCTGAGCGGCACAGGTTGCCGGGACGCAGATGCTGTTCTGTCCCCATGCTGTGGCCCACGAGGCGGTGGGGCCTTGGCTCTTCCATGCGAGACACAGGTCTAGGGGAGGGTGGGATGTGGAGGGGCCCAGCCCCAAGGTGGCGGTAACCTGGGGGTAAGGTGGCTGATGTCATCTCAGGTGCTGCATTTTGGGTCTGGGCAGTCGTCGAATTCCTTAGAGCGTGGCTAAATACAAGTATCTTGTGATGAAAGCCGCTGGGCTTCATGGTGTTGTGTCCACTGCGTCCAGGCCGGAGACCGCTGGCGCGTGACGCGGAGCCACTGGTGCAGTGCCCTTTTTAATCTAGAGCTGAGCAGCCAGGCTGGGGGAGGGGAGGGAGGGGCAGTACTGAGTGCCTGCAGCGTCTGCTACTCTGTCTTCACCGTGCAGAGCTTGTAACTAAAATATTTAAGGAAACTGATTTTGAATGAAAATTAAAGGGCAGATATTCTCAAACGCGGTCGCTGCATCTGTGCTGCTGTTGATGGCTGAGGTGTGGTACAAGTGCCCGCCAGCGCTGAGCAAGTGTCACTAGCTCTGAAAGCCGCATCCTGTCCTGCTGGCTCCCTGTGGGGTCCTGCGCCTTCGACGGGTGTCACACCGTGCTAATTGGACTGCGCAGGGAGCCCTCTTAGCCAGCTGAGAAAGCACGCTTTTCTCCATGGCGCGGCTCCCGACGGAGCCCCGTGAGCCTGGCAGGACAGACTCTTGAGGGAAAACTGTGGTTTTGCTAGGTCCCCTCAAAATGCCAGGAGGTACCCACGCTTTTGTGGGGGCTGGGACTACTGGGATGGATTGGGGAGGTGGGACACATCAAAGTTTCACTTGGGTTTGATCACCACTAACAGCGCTCCGGATCAGTAGGAATAAGCGAGGGAAGGCCCCCTCCTCGGAGCAGGGTCTGTGAGGGTCAGTGGACGGTGCTGGTAGCTCTTCTAGACTGATGCAGGCGACAGGTGTGGGAGCAGCCCCGCTTCAAATGCACCCTGTTCTTGCACAGAGTCCCTGTCTCCTGATTGGCTTAAAGTGAGGCCATCGTCCACAGAGGACAACATCATGAAGGGAGAACTTCAGCTTGTAAAAAGGAAGGAAAAGAACTGGGCTCATCGAGAGAACTTTAGAATTGACTGTCAGGTGTAGGTCTTGGTGTCAAAGCTTCAGTTGTAAACTGAAGTAGCTTCATTTTCTTGGAAGGTCAACCTAATCCTGTCAGGGCTGGGCCAACAGTATTCTAAACTGAAGGCCCTGGGCCAGGGGTATATAGCTCAGCGGCACAGTGCATGCCTAGTAAGCGCAAGGTCCTGAGTTCAATTCCTGGTGCCACACACAAGAAAGAGCCAGATGTGCAGCATGTCTTGGCTGGATGACATCCACTAGTGTCTTGCACTTCATGAAGCAGTGGCTGGCAGTAGTCTGACCAGAATTGGGAGTGTAATAGGAGGAACAGGTTGGAAGCCAGCTCTGAGCAGGCACCAGGTAGGCTGCTAGAGGCCCCGTTTTCTCAGGAGCTACCATCTTCCAAGGAGTCACTGTGAAGATGAGGCCCATGTTCCATCTAGGCATCCGGATTCTTCCTGTTTTGTTTTGGAGACCAGGTCTTGCTCTGTAATTGAGGCTGACCTCAAAGTCAGCAATTCTGCCTCAGCCTCCCAAATGCAGGTATCACGGGTGTATGCCACCATGCCTTGCTCCTCCATCTTATTTCCCATAGAGCCCTGTACCCAAAACACCCCACTTCCCCTGAGGCTGCTCTGCAGGGGCACAGGTTGCTTCTTAGCAGGGCCCAGGTTCACTCTTCAACACATCTAAGGGAGCTCTGACTGCGCCTACCCGGCTGGTAGCTCACTGCATGAATAATGCAAAGCCATCACAGGAAGAGCGGGTTTTATTGGGGGATGGGCAGGCCCGAGGGACAGACAAGATGTAGAAGAGAGGGAGCTGGCTACAGGCCGTGTTGGTGTGTCCATCCGTTGTCATGTCCGTACTCCGCCCCACCCCAGGGAGTCTGAGTTGCTCAAGAGTTGAACCTGTGGCGGACGTTCCACGTGGCAGTGGTTAAGACTGGTGGGAATGAGGGCGTGGTGGTGCATGCCTGTAACTCCTGCACTCGGGAGGCTGAGGCAGGAGGGAAGGAGCTAGGGGCAGAGGTGTCCTGAAGTTTGTCTTGCTGCCACAGCCCAGTGACAGGTGGTAAGTCCTGAGCAGCCTCAAATCTGGAAGAGTTGTTTTTGAGGTACTCAACTCCAGTTCTTTAGAGACCAGAAGCATCTTGCTTCTGACCAAGAGTAATCACGTGTTGTGTGGTTCTCATTCTAGAAGAGGGTAAAGTCACTCACAGTGGGCCGTGAATAGAGTAGAACCTCATGACCAAAACGCAGACAGGTGAAGAGAACAATTCCTGAGAGGGAACTCTTGATGGGCGTGACCTGCCCTCGCTTCTCCAGCCCGCGGGCCCAGGCCAGGCTCCCCGACACGGGCGGCCGGGGAGGGCGCACTCACCCTCCTCAGACCTGCTCTCATGGCAGAGCTGTGTCTCCACCCCGCTTTGCTCTCCAAAGCCTGACACCACGGCTAGGGGGCCTGGGCAGGAGTGGAGGGTGCCCCATCCTGCCCCCACCCGCCCCACTCCACCGCCAGTGCCTGCTTCCTGCCTCCCGTCCCGAGGGCAGCCTCTGGTGGGAGCCGCCCGCTCTCGTGACGAAGACAGTCAGGGCAGCCCTAATTTGGGCCGCTGTGCCCGTGGCTCAGTCTCCTGGGACGCCGCTCCCGAGATGACCCAGGTGGCAGTGAGTCACAAGAGCTTGAGGTAGGCTCAGCAGGCGGTCGGTCCGGAGCCTGCGACGAAGCGGCACCCTCGAGCGCGGCGGGTCTGTGTGAAGGTACTCGGTATGCGCTCAACAGGAGTCCGCTGACATGGGTGGAAAGGGTGAGCCTTGCTGCCCCCTCCTCGTAGCTTTTGGAGCAGAGGCAATGACTGCTTCTGAGGCCCAAACGGAGCTGAGCAGGAAAGGCCCTACGTCCTTGGCCTGAAGCTCACGGGGCTGAGGGACCAGCCCTGGGTAACACGCAGACGGTGGAGATCCGGGCCACGCCAGCAGTTTTCTTGCCCACTGTGCCGCTCTTACCCTACCAGTCTGCTCCACTGGATAGCGCTGAAGAAGGGATGGGACTTGAGTTTGCCTACGCCACCTCCTCTGGACCCCAGGCGCCTCACGGGATCAAACTGCAGCAGCTGCAGGGACAGGCGGGTCAGCGCCGCACAGGCCTTCACCCCCACTGGCAGCAGGGCTCCCATCTCCAGGGGCTCCTTTCACCGTGGCCCCTGGGGCTCATTCTCGGCGACACAGCCCACAGCCCCGTTTGTGGGGGGACGGTGGTGGTGGCTGGGTTCCGATCTATGGAAACCCTAGTGCCCTTCACACATGGTTGTGGGGATTCTGTACCCCCCACCCCTCCCCACAGGCCAAGAAGTCACTCTAGCCCAGGCTGTAGCTCACCTCAGTCAGCAGGGAGGCTGCTGGGCGACTGAGCCCCTCTGGCAGCTGGAGATGGGTGTGGGCCTGGAATCCTGAGGGGTGGCTCTGGGACAGTGCCTGCGAGGACACAAGCAGGGCCTCTGAGGAGGCAACCCCGGGCAGGTCTGCATCCAGGTGTAGCCAGGAGCGTTTCCCCACGTGTGGGTCATATCCCACAGGCATGATGATGTCCGTAGCTGCTTGCTAGACCCCTGACATGCAGCAAAGACAAGCAGCCTCCAAGAAAAAGGGGCTTGTGCTGAGTTCAGATTTGAACCACGGTCAGGGGCCCTCTGGCTGCACACTTGTTAGACGCATGGACCTTGGCTTTCCGTCAGGGCAGGCACAGGGTGAGCCCTGAAATGTCTCCTCACAGAAAAGGCTCCATGGGCTACTACTCATCTGACAGCAAGCCAGGCGTGCTGCCCTCGTGCCATCGGGGTATAGCAACAGAAGAGCGAGGCCATTCCAGACCCCAACGTGAGCCTGGGAGAGCAGAGGGCCTGTCTGGAGCTGCAAGTAGGCCAGGAGCCCTGGGCAACAGAGGTGTGGGAGACTGGGAAAGCCGTGCAGGGCCCTGGGGAATGGGACGAAAGCAGGGACAAGGAGGGACTGGCCACACCTGGACATCAGGCCACAACTCACGCACTGTTTCCTGCTCAAATGCAATGTGGCCCATCCCTTGCTGCCCAGCCTCGCTGGCCCCAGATGCACTGCTGAGCTCATCCATGCAAAGACAGAGGTCAGAGCTGCCCCTCGGGCAGGAAGGTGTGCAGGGGCAACCGGCGCTCTGGACAGGGCAGCTCTCCCATCCTCCAGCTAAGACCTGGGGGCACAGCCCCTGAGGGTGGGAAGAGTGAGCAGTGGGGCGCAGAGGTTGGGGTGACCTGCGGCTTCCAAGGAGCAAGGGCTGTGTGGGACCCACCGTCTCAACCAGGCCGGCTGGTCTAGAAACCCTTCCCAGCTGTCTCAGCTTGCTTTCCAAAAGCGGAGTCTCATCAGCTGCCACCCCCGGTGTGGCGGGGGCGCTGCGTGTGCCTGCGGCTGGTGGCGACCACGTCTCTGTCTGCGCCTGCGGCTTGGGGGCTGGCGGGGCACCCACCCCGGGACCAGGTCTTAAAGAACCAGGCAGCTTCCGCCCAGATCCTCAGTGGACTGAGCCCTGCCACCTGCACTCCGCCCAGCTACTCACCACTCCCGTCAGCAGCTCATACAGTATCGCGCCAAAGCTCCACCAGTCACAGGCTTCGGTCAGCTCAGCAAGGCCACCCACCTCTGCAGGTGAAACACACGCCCCTGCCTCACTCAGCCCTCTCCGCTGTCCTCAGACACCTCCCACCCTGTCACGCTCGGCCCCCAGGCTCAGCCCACACAAGGCACCCAAGATCCAGGGGCCGCTTCTTGCCTGGGGCGCTGTAGAGGCGGTCCACCGCCTCCCTGCAGCTCTGAGGCTCCACTTCTGACCACTGGCCGAAGTAGGTGAGCCGGAGGTGACCTTCTCGTCCAGTGTGAGGGGCGGGTGAGGGGGACAAAGGTTGAGGAGAGCATCAACGAGCCGCTGGCGTGGGGCAGGCAGTGCCAGGGCTGCCCTGACGGTGACCAGGGCAGGAGCCAAGAGCTGTGCTGGCAGAATCTCCCTGAGGACAAGGCCCTGGGGACCCGAAGACCACGGGTATTCCTGGGGGCTGTGCCTTAGACACACGGGGACTAGGGAACCCAGACGCAGGCAGCGTCCTGCGTGGAAGGTCAGTGCAGGCGGGGGAGCAGTGGGTAGTCTCGGGTCCCTTGACTCGGGCTTCCCGGCAGGGGCAGCGTGGCCAGGGTCCTACCTGCCCGGTCCAGGAGCAGGTTCCGGGGGTTGAGGTCCCGGCACAGCAGCCCCTGCTCATGCAGCGCCTCCAGCGCCACCAGCATCTCCGCCGCCCACCGCGCCGCCTGCTCCTCCGCCACACTCCAGGCCGCGCGGCCGCACGCCTGGCCGGGCCTGTCCGCTGCTGGGCGGCTCTGACCTCTGCCTCGGCCGCAGCCCCGCAGCACCCGGCCAGCCCCCTCACGGACCCACGGCGGCCCCCGGGGGCCCCCAGGGTCTTCATGCTGGCCAGCCCGCCGGGCTTGCAGGTGAAAGGGGCCCCCTGGGGCTTCCGTGAGGTCCAAGGAGCAGGAAGGGCTGGCTCTGGCTACGGATTCACGCTCAGGCTCTCCTGGGGCCCGGAGGGGCAGCGCCTCCCCGGCTGGGGCGGCTGAGGGAAGGCTCTGAGAAGTCCAAGGCTGCTCCAGAGGGGTTCTGTCCTGCGCGGTGGTGTGGCCCCGGGGGAGCCGTGCTGGGGTCAGGAGACTGAGGCAGGCATTGAGTGGGGCCCCCATCTTCTGAGTGGAGCCAGGCCGGAGGCCAGAATGCTGGGGCTGTGCCTGGGACAGCAGGTGGGACCAGAGAGTGCCTCCTGGGCCGGGCAGACAGAGCAAGCACGGGAAGGAAAGGAGTGTGGGCCCCAGGGCCGGGCCAGCCCCACCCCACCCCACCCCACCCCAGGCACGGCCCTTGGCCTCCGGGTCCTGCCCTGCTCAGCGTCCTCACCCCGGCCGCCTCTTTCCCTTCCACCTGGACACCCACCTCCCTCCGCTCAGCCCAGCTAGAGGCCTCGCAGCAGCACCCCACAGCGGCTGAGCCTCCAGGGAGAGGTGAGGTGTCTACAGCTAGTGGCCTTGACTTGGGAGGTGGGCTCGCCAGCACTCAAAATTTGTATTTTCTTCTCTTTAGGAAGGAGGGCATAACCAAACGTAAAGGGCAGGCGGGGATCCTACAATGACTACATCATAACCCCAGGGTGTACCTCATCTAAAAACTCCCTGTGACTGTAACTGCTACGAGGGCCATGTCTGGTCCTCTCAGCTGTGGGGACCAGCTCTCTGTGGTGTAGCCACTTTGAAGATTAGCACAAGCCAGAAGGAAAAGAGGCAAGACCCGAGGAAACGGCGCAGGAGGCAGCTGCACAAACGCCCTCCTGCCTGCACAGCTGTAGACACCCTCGCCCGCTCCCTTGGCACCACACCGAGGCCCGTGGCGGCCTGCCCCTGCTGCCAGCCTCCAGTCTGTGCTGCACATCTGGTGCAAGCCACCCCCTCCTTGGGGCTCTGCGCTTGAAGGGGTGGGTAAGGCCCATACCCTGAAGGCCTGAGGAGCTGACAGAGGTCTCTCAGGCTCCCTCACCTTGCACGTGCTCCAGGTGCAAGAAGATGGAGTCCTCACTCACGAAGTACCGCAGCAGCTTTGTCATGTAGGGGACCCCATGCGGGATCACGGTCAGCCGCTCCCGGCTCGCCACCTGACACCTGGGCAGACTCTGGGCGGGGCAGGCCACGCAGATCAGCTGCAGCCAGGCCAGAGGCTACTGCTGCTAGGGGAAATCCTAGCCCGGGCTTCAGGTGCAGCCGGATGAGCGGTGGGAGGCACTGGGGGAGCAATGCTCCCGCCAACTCCGGGCCTGGCCCTGACCCTCACCTCCCCCTTGGCCCCCATGTGCTCCACTCTCCCGGCCGAGGAGTTTGCCTGTGTATCTGTCTGTCCTGCAGGCAGGGGCTCAGAGTCAGAACAAGCAGCTTTTGGATTTGGAGGCCAGGGGGGTTCCAGGTGCACATTCTGGGGAAGGGGCTCCCTTGCGAACATCCCAGGGGTCTGTAGTGTGGCAGGGGCGGGGCGGCACCTGCCTTCACCACGAAGGTCCCTCCAGTGGCCGGGTCTTGGACCAGCTGCACCTGCCAAAGCAAGTCCAGAAGGTGGGGGTCAAGGCATGCTCGCTGCCTGGCTCTCCCACTAGGCCGAGTCGCTCCTGGGCTAGGACAGGAGGCCAGACTTCGGCGGCACGGGACAGCGCTGCCCCAAGCCCATGTCCACCCTGCCCTGCTCGGCCTGCGGGTCTCAGCCCAGCACTGCTTCCTCCAGCGGTGGTTGTGTGCCAGCCACACAAGAGCTGAGGCAGAAAGATCACTTGAGCCTACGAGTGCGAGGCTAGCCTGGGCAACACGGCAAAAATGCGACCTAGAGGGCATCTTCAGGGAGCAGCCAGCCATCTCCTTCTCGTGCTGGTTTTGGTTACAGTCACTGATCTGCCTGTTGCTTGTCCAGGGCTTGGCTTGGAGTCGGGTCCTTGACTCACACGGGGAGGCAGGGCTGGGCCCCGCCGTAGGTGGGGTGAGGGAGGCACGTGGGTGTATCGGGGGGAAGGCGGAGGGTTCAGCCCAGATGCAGGGCGTGTGGCAGCAAGACAGCAACCGGTGTTTTCTGGGCCCCAGGCCTGTCCTGCCCTGCCTGCTGGGGAGTGGGAGCCAGGTCCTGCGGCCAGGCTGCCGGCCAGTGGTGAAGGCTGCAGTCCAGGATTAGGGGAGAGAAAAGGTCACTGGGTTCAAAGCTCGGGTGAGTGAACTGATTTTCTCATCCACCAAAGGGAAGTTATGAATGCCCACCCCGCCGCCGTTACTGTCTGGAGGCCACAAGGGGGACGGCGCTGTGTGAGCAGAGGTGGTGAGGACAGCAAGCTTTGCCAGTCACGCTTGGAACCCTGGTCCTCTTCACTGCAAGAAGGGGTCACAGCAGTTCCTCCTTCAGAGGGTCAGAGCGTGTGGGGGAGCGGCGGATAAGCAGATGGCACATCACGCACAGCAGGTATCGCCAGCGTCACTGCAGAAGGGACCAACGCTGGCTACAAGGTGCTTACTCTGTGCTACGCAGTTTCCATAGGTTATCTTACCCCCGTAACCCTCCGTTACTAGAGATCCACTTTATTGAGGACGAGGCTGAGGTTCCGAGGGGTGATACTGCCTACTTACGACCCCCCTGCTAACAAGGGGGCAGTGAGGCTGGTCCCCGAGGCTGGACCACTTCACTGCAACTAGGGCACAACCAGGTGACCCTGCTAAGTGCCTTCCCTCTGCGCCTGTCTCCCTATCACCAATAAAAGGAAGCAGTCACGGACTAGATGAGCACCTGCCCCACAAGGCAGGCGTCTCCTTCAACCACCAGAGGGCTCCCCTCCGCCAGCCAGCGAGAGCTCCGCCTGGCCTTGGCCCCTTGACCACACTTGCGCAATGTTTGAAAGGGAAAGGCAGAAAACTGCGGACATTTCAGAGAGCAGAGTTTCCCACAAGCCCTAACACCCCGGATAATCCCCCACTGTCTCTCGCCAAGGGGGATTCCCCACCTTGTCCTGAGCAAACCGCTCTGATTTACAGCCCCAAAACCAGCAGTGGAAGGTTGCAAAGGCAGAAATACAACTTGACCCCTACATCCGAAGAATTCTGTTTTAAAAATACACTAAAACCTAACTATTTACCTGGGAGGAATTAGATAAAAAAATTAAAAGAAGTGATTATCCTGGAGTTAGGTAAGGCGGTAAGGTTTTTGTTTTGTTCTCTTTTCTTTATTTTTGTTTTAAACTCCTTTCTCTTCATTCTGTCTCAAAAGGGCAGCGGAGGGGCATTTTCCCGTTAGTGCAACCAAACAAACAAATCCTTTGCTTAGCGCCTTGGAGGACCGAACACTACCTCGTACTTGGCCTCCATGAACCTCAGCGTCACTGCAGGACAATTATTAAAATGCAGCACTGTCCAAGAGAACTCTCTGCCGTGACAGAGAGAGCTGCATTTGTGCACGGCCCTTAGCGTCCTGCGGCATCGCCTCTCAAGATCAAGCGTAGCCTCGCGTGGCTACTGAGCCCTTGAGATGTGGCTCGTGTAGCTGAGATACAGACGACTTTGGTTTTTTTCTGGAGACAGCGTCTCACTGTGTAGCACAGGCTGGCTTCCAACTCACAGTGATCTTCCTGTCTCAGCTTCCTGAGTGCTGGGATCACAGGTGTGCACCGCCACACCCAGCTTCCATAGAATACTATTTATATTATTATTAATGCAAACAATCTTACATGATTAGTAACAAGTGTGTCTGACAGCACAGCATAATGGACAGTGGCTCTGAGAACTTACTGCTCGATAAGTGACGACATTTTGTCACAAACTGTCAGGGGAACTTTATAATGTACACCCCTTTTATTATTGATTGATTGTATTTTTGAGACAGGGTCTCACTATGCAGTTCAGGCTGGCCTTGAACTCACTTTGTAACCCAGGCTGACCTCAAACTCCCAGTGATCTTACTTCAGCCCCGAGTGCTGGGACTACAAGCGTGTGCCACCACGCCTGGTGTCCACCTTTTTAAAAAAAGTGACGTTTTTCTTTTCTTTTTAAAGAATCCCACTAAGTACTGGGTCTCAGAGACATTTAAAACTTTGGTGAAACACAATAAAATCCCTTGTCTAAAGCCATCCAAACTGTGTAAGCCCTAGGAGGACTCTCCCAGTGCAAACAAGTCCAAAAAGCTTCAAACAGGTTCTCAAACTCAAAGGCCCACAAGGTGGGTGGGTGGAGCCGGAGGGGGCAGCTGAGAACGGGAGGCTGAGTCCTATCTGAAACGGGCAGCCCCTCCTCAGACCCCTGCTGCCACATGGGAATGCAAACCGTGCATTTCCAAATCTGATTTTTCAAAAGAAGCCGGAAATCTGGACTTTTATATAAAATTTGCACATTTTAAAATGTTGGTAACAATTAAAACCAAAAAAGCACCCCTGTTTGAGCCAAAAAACAAAAAACAAGAAGTGACTTGGATGACTTTTTCTTTCTCTTGCCCAACTCAGAGCCTGGCTCCTGGAAGAGGCGCAGCAGAAACAGGGTGACATCTCCCAGGCTCCCCAAGGACACGCTCCTGGGCATCTGGTCTGCTATCAGGTCTCTGCCCCACTCAGCTTCCTGCTCCGTGCTGCCCCTGCCCCTGGAGGAACCTCTGCAGTCCCTA
Source organism: Chinchilla lanigera (assembly GCF_000276665.1). Lineage (NCBI taxonomy): Eukaryota > Metazoa > Chordata > Mammalia > Rodentia > Chinchillidae > Chinchilla > Chinchilla lanigera. The sequence continues at coordinate 650,515 of NW_004955523.1, read as the reverse complement.
GAGATTCAACGTCCAGTCCAGCCAAGCCCAACAGCTGGAGAACAGACTGTCCTGAGCAATCCCTGTTCTCCCTCCTGGGCCTAGGAGAAGCCACTGGCCAGGACTGGCCCGCGACCCAGCTCTGCCTGGCGTAGAGCTGGAGAGTGGACCCAGTAGGTTGGGGGTAGTGTTACATAACTGTAATCCTAGCACTCAGGGAGGCTGAAGCAGGAGGATCACAGGTTCCAGCCCAGACTGGGCAACTTAGTGACTTAGTAAGACCTTATCTCAAATAAAAAATTACATACAAAGGGCTGGGGATGGAGGTCAGTGTGAAGGCCCTGGATTCAATGCCCAGCGCCAGAAAAAAGAAAGAAAAGAACAGAACAGGCGCAGTGGCCTTAGCACATTTTCCAATTTGGGGAAAGTTCTGCTTCTGGCGTGGGCATGACCCACGAGAAGGAAACGGGATCTTAGGAGGGAGCTGGATTCCACAGGAGTCCCTGAGAGGGAAAAAGGAGACAGGAACCTGGAGGCAGAATGTGCGGGTACACCTTCACTCGTGCACAGCCTCGGAGCGAGGGCTGTTTGCAACGTGTGGGGTGCAAGTGTGTCCTGGGCTTAAACAAGTCTGGGGAATTCTGTACCACACAGCCTTCCTCAAAGAGGTTCCCAGGATATATTTGGACCCTAACAGCTCTGAGAGCTCCTATAATTAAAAAAAAACAGCAATGCAATTTAACTCGCTTTCTCAACCTCACTCAGCAGAGAAGCCCCTTCCTTCTGACAAGAGTGCTCAGGGTTTCTCAGAGAACACTGTCCGCCCCTCCCCAGCGCGGCAGGCAGGAGCTGTGGGCCTTCCCCCGCCCGGGCCTGTGCCAGGGGCCGGTGAGCAGCAGCCAGGGCACAGCCCGGGCCGGGAACCTGCGCCCACTCTTGTCACACTGAGCCACGCGGCACCCATTCAACGTCTGAGCATGGGCCAGGCCTTTCCCCCAAATTGTTTCATTTTCCTCCCAGGACCCCGCCTTGGGGGAGAAGCCCCACCCCACTTTAGAGGAAACCAAAGCTCACAGCAGTGGCGGACCTGACGCTATGCACTGCCCTCCGGGGAGCACCCCACCCTCTCACATGGGGGCGACACGCTGGTCTCCTTTTCTCTCTGGACCCCCAGACCCACCAAAGTCATTTCACAGGTATTCTACTAGATTCCTGGGTTCGACACTAGGAAGTGTGACACCACAGGCCTGGGTGGAGTCCACGCATCTGTGTTCCCCGGAAGCTCTCCAGATGACCTCCAGCTCGTGGCCAGTCTGGGAAAGAACGACTTTGGGGACTACTCAGAGACCCTTTGTTGGGGACAAAGGAAAACCTGACGCTGGGTTGTTTCTCATTGGACCTGTCCGTCCCTCTGACCCCCGCTCCCCAAAATCATACATCTTCTCCTCCACACCCCGGTACCGGGATTCGAACTCACGACCTCACGCTTGCCAGGCAGGCGCTGTGCCGCCGAGTTAAATCCCCAGCCCAAGGATCATACATCTTCCTGTCTGCTCTGAGTTAAGCGAAAGGGTACGGGGCCAGGATGAGTGTGCAGTGCCAGAAGAAAGAACAGAGCTGCCACAGTCCTGGACAGCCAGCCCAGCTGCCCCGGACCAGTGTGGGCTCCTAAAGCCAAAGCCCACTCCTCCCTCCGGCCCACTTCTGAGGCCAAGCCCGCCTGGACCCCAGTCCTCCTGGCGGCCCAAGGCCCCGGCCCACAGCCCCGAGAGGCAGCCAGGGCGGTGGGGGGCTCGGCGTGGGGCTGCCTGTGGCCATCTCCCTGCCCCGGAGGACGGGTTTGTGGACTTTCTGGGCTCAGCCCTGGGGCACACAGGGAGCGCAGTGCGGGGCCTGCGGCAGTGGGAGTGGGCAGGGCAGGCGGAGCTGGCAGGGTGCCCTGCAGCACAGCTTCTCCACGGTCTCTTTGGGTTTTCTGTGTCTGAGTGGAGGATGGGGAGGGAAGCGGCCTGTCTCCTCTCAGTGCCACGTTTGTCACTCCAGGACCTGACTGAGGCACGCTGGGCGGGGGTGAGGCCAGGGGGCTGCCCTCCTCTGACTGGCCACCGCCCCCGGAAGAACTGCAGCCAGCGCTGCAGCCCCCTTCCACCACACCGCGCCTCTCTCCCACGCAAGGGTGCCCAGGCACTGACCTTGTCGATGACCCCGATCACGCGGCAGCCCCTCAGCTGCTCCAGGGCAGAGCTCAGCGTGCGGATGGGCCGGAGCCGGAGGCTGCTGAACCCCTGCAGAGGAGGGAGACAGAGCCACAGGCAGCCTCAGGAAATGAGGCCTCAGAAATGAGGCCCAAGCGAGGGAGTTGGCTTTGGCTGGTCAGGGGGCCGGCTGCCTCTTCGCTCAGCCCCCAGCCAGCCCCCCAAGGCCCGGGAAGTTCAGAGGGCTTCGGAAGCCCCCTCTCAAAAGGCCCACCCACGGGGGCAGAACGTTCCCTGGGGAAGGGGCAGGAAATGTGGGCTCGGGACATGCCTAGGACACTGCCGCCAGCTCTGGGGAAAGGTGGCCTCCAAGACACTGCAAGCCCAGGACACGTAGGGCAGGTGTGCAAGCCTGCACACGCTGGGAAGTGTGTGTACACGGTGAACCTGCCACGTGCCCTGGGTCCCAGGCACACGTGTGTGCACCCATTCATAGGCACACACGTGCTCCCGGCTCATGGCCAGCCCGTTCCTGACAGGGCAGTCAGAGGCCTTCAGTCAGGGTCCGGGAACTGACGACGTGAGGGCGTAGGAGCGGGACCCAGGACAGCAGACTCAGCCCCCTCTCCCCGTTGTTACCGCCCCGCAGGGCAGGGCGGGCTCGGCTCAGGCCTTCTCTGGGAGGGCGCCCTCACCGCGTCAGGGCTGCGGCCGCCGCCCAGCCTCCGCTGCAGGTGGCAGTTGAAGATCTCCTCGGCCCGCCGCAGGTACTTGGTAATTTTCAGTTTTACTGCCTCGCGCCGCTCCTTGTTGGGGTCCACTGTGGGGGGAGCGGGGACGAAGGTCGCCAACGCCTTCCCTGGCCCAACCCTGGCCTTGGCCGAGGGCTGAGACGCCAGCTCCCATCGCCCGCCCTCCGCCCGCCACGGCTGAGGAGTCCGTTTCCAAGGCTGCTTCTGCAGACCGTTCCCAAGCCCTGGTCTGTGCGGGAGGCCGGCAGGGGAGGAGGAAAGCCCACGGCAAGAGGAGCCTGCGAGCCAAGGTCCCCCTCAGCTACCGCCACCTCACAGCAGGTGCAGGCACCTCGCGGAGCCCCTGCAGCCCAGAGCTCCGGCCGGGGCGGACAGCTCCTCACGCACAACACGCCCCTGAGAAGGGGCGGTGCAGGGGTTTCCACGCCCCGAGTTTTAGAAGAGAAGCTTCAGAGGGCACCGGCTCCTCCATCTCCCTGCCGTGTCATAAAGGCAAAGGACTCCACTGCACAGGCCTGCGGCCCAGACCTGGAGGGGTCTCTTCCGCAGGCGTAGGAGGGCTAAGTCGGGCCCACTCCTGCCCACAGCCTAGCCTCAAGCCCTCAGGGGTCTCAAGCAGGCCTCAGCACCGCCTCTGCCCCAGTGAGGCAATGCTCCACTCTGCCCGAGCAGGCGTCCCCTCTCCTGCGGGCTGCGCAGCCTGCGCCGCCCTCTGGAGCCCCAGCAGGCCTCCGCCGGACAGCCCACCCTCTGCTGCCCTGCTCGTACGTTCACTTCACTTCCAGAAATGTCCCGGGCCGGCCCAGCCCGGCCTCAGTTTCCCCTTCCCTTCCTTAACTGCTTCCTCACTGCTCTTCCCGCCTGGGTCGTTATCAACTCATCAGTCACCCCCCAACCCCACCCCAACTCCCAGCATCCCAGCTGGACAGCATCCCAGCCCGGGTCCTGGGATGGTCAAATACAGTGGGCACCCGGAGCCAACGCTGCCAAGGCTAATCCAACCCCTGCTGTGCCCCTGCTAGCTGTGGAGCCTTGAGCAAGCTGTTTAACTGCCCCATGCCTCTGTTTATCCATTTGGAAAATGAATATTAAAAAAATGGTTCCTGCTGGGCACAGTGGTGCACATCTGTACTTTCAGCACTCAGGAGGCTGAGGCAGGAGGACCACTTGAACCCAGGAGTTCTAGACCAGCTTGAGCAACAAAATGAGACTCTGGCTCAAAAAAACACTTCCTACATTTTTGTAACTACCTGCAACAATAATAATTTCTATTACTGTGAGGCTCAATGCCTGGCATACAGGAGCTGCTTAATAAATGCTAACTACCACTGTCCTTCACAGAGGCCCTGCAGCTAGCATAGCGGCCCCCACCAGGGTGGAGTGACAGAGGGCATCACTGGCCAAGGACAGGGCCCTTTCCCACCTGTCCCGGCCCTGGCCCTCACCGTGCACCCCACGGAGCAGCACATCCACGCCGTTCTGGTAGTGGTTGAAGGCCGCCTCGTAGTCCTCGCTAACGTCGCGCTCCAGGGCCAGCCGGATCTGCGTGGCCGCATCCACCAGGTAGTCACACTTGGCCATGTCAGCGGCCCCCGCAGCCACGCGGCTGCGAATCTGCTCCAGGTAAGCACAGGCCTGGGATCGGGGTCGTGAGCAGAGCTCGGGCTCCAGGCCTGGGCTGGGCAGACACTCACAGGCCACCAGGCTCATGGCTGCCCCGAGGGCGGGATCTGGAAGAAGCCAGTGCATCAGCGAGGTCCCAGCTGGGAGCCCCGCCCCCGCCTGCAGCCCGGTCCCCGCCACCGGACGTCGGGGGACCCACGTCCACCCCAAAGACGGGCGGATTCGGAGCTCACGTGGGCAGGCCCCTCGCAAGGCCAGAGCCCTCCTACGCCCCGGGTAGAGCTCTGCGATCCTCTCCTTCTGCACTTGGTTCAGCAAGCAGCCCCTGAACACCTGCTGCAGGCCTGGCGCGGGAGCGCGGGGGAGCTCTGCCCGGAGCGAGGCCGGGTGGAGCACCGGCAAGGGAAGGAGCGAACGCAGGCCACGCTCGGCTCCCCGGCGCCTGGTCGCCGCCCTGCTACCGGGCGGCGGGCTCGTCTCGGGGCGGCGCAGTGCACCTCTCCCGGGAAGGACGCCCGGCCCG
>NW_004955523.1:631836-644855 GCF_000276665.1 Chinchilla lanigera | reverse complement strand
CGGCGGGCGAGCGGGCTCCGCAGACCGCCGCCCTCGCTCCGACCGGGCGGGCCCGGCGCGGGGAGCCCCGCCATTGGTAGAGAGTGACGTCATCCTGCCCTGTTAGAATAAACCACCAATCACCGCCCGCCTCGGCCTCGGCCCCGCCCGCCCCTTAAAGCGGCAGACTCCGCGCTGCGGGGCGCTGGGGCGCGGCGGGCGGGAGGCTGGAGCGTAGGAGGCGGGCCGAGGCGGGCCGACGGGGTGCGGACGCGGGGACGAGGGGTGAGGTCTGCGGCGGAGGCGCTCACCGAGAGTGGGGTGGGGCGCGGGTGAGGGAGGAGCTACCCCCGAAATCGATCACCAGCCCTGTAAGGTCACGGGTCGAGCCACGCCTTTGCCCGAGAGCCCAGGTGCGAAGGCGCCGCGCTGGCACGGACGGCTCCGCGCCCCGCGGGGTTTACGTCCCTGCGGTCGGCGCCGTGCGGGAGCAGCGTGACCTCGTCTGGGTCGGGACGCTTTCTGGAGGAAGCAGTGTCTGAACTGATCTTAGACCTCCAGAGCACCTGCAGCCGGATGCGGCCGGAGGGACAAGCGGACGAGGGCTGCCCTGCCCTACTGCGCCTGCGCGCCCCTTGGCGCCTTCCTCCGGGTCTCCCGACTCCTCGTCCTGTCCATTCGGAGTTGTCGTTTCTCCTTCCTGCGGAGAGGAGACGAGACGCTGGAACTCGCCGGCCGTGTTGCCTCTCTCCGCTTTCCACGGGTGAGCCGGTGCGTCCAGCCTTCCTCCTGGCATCAGTCCCGTCCCTTCACCTGCACAGGACCCACTCCGTGAATTCTTCCCTTTCCTATGGTACCAAGTTTTGGTTCTCACTGGATAGGTCCTAGCGGACATAATATGTATTTCCGCTTCCTTAAAGGCAGCGAACACGTCAGGTGATGAGGCACGCACATGCGGTCTCATTTGCTCCAGAGGTGGAGGCCAGGGGATTGATCGAGCCCAGGGATTAAGGGCCTGGGCAACATGGCGAGACCTGCCCCTTGAAAAACAAAAGTAAAGAGCAAAACGAAGGATATGTCTTCTTTTATTACCACCCTAGGTTGCCAACAAGACGCATTTAAAGAGATGTGAGCCGGGCACCTGTGATCCTGGCACTGCAGTGGCTGAGGCAGGACGATCACAGCGAGTTCCAGGCCAGCCTGGGCTACACAGCAAGGCCCCATCTCAAAACCAAACAAAGAAAAGCAACAGTCTGCAGAAAGCGAGAAAATGTTTGGAATTATATCTGAAAAAGAACTAGTAACTAGAATATATAAAGAGCTCTTACTGCTTAACGGTGCAAACACTGATGACCCAATTTCAAAGTGGACAGAGAATTTTTCTGATAGACATTTCTCCAAAGAAGGCATGCAGACAAACCACTAAACACAAGAGGGGATGCCTAACATCGTTAGTCATTAGGGGCACACAGATGAAAACAACGGTGCAATAGCACCTCACACCAGCCGGGGCGGCCATAATAAACAAGGTGATAGTAGCAAAGCCTGGCGGGATCTGGAAAAGCTGATACCCTAGTACATTGCCAGGGAGGGTGCAAAATGGTGCTGCTGCTTTGCAAAGCAACTTGAAGTTCCTCCAGACTTAATCACAGAGTTACCACAGACCCAGAGATCCACTTCAAGTTATATGCTCAAGAGAATCAAACACATGTTGACATGAAAACTTGTACATAAATGTTTATAGCACCATTATTCAAAACAGTCAAGAAATGAAAACAAGGTATGCCTGGGGGTGCACACCTGTAATCCCAGCACTCATGAGGCTGCGGCAGGAGGGTTGCCCTGAGTTCAAGGCCAGCCTGGGCTATATAGTGAGACCCTGTCTCAAAAAAAAAAAAAAAAAAAGGTGTAAACAACCCAAATGTCTTATCAACTGATGAATAGGTGTCATACATACATACAATGGAATATTTTTCAGTTATAGATGAATAAAATGCTGATACATGCTATGACATGGACGAATCCTAAAAACAGTTTGCTAAGCGAAAGAAGCCAGACAAAAAAAGCCTCATGCTGTATGATTCCACTTATATGATGTTTCCACAGTAGTCAAGCCTACAAGGACAGAGAGTAGATGTCAGGGCAGGGCATAGATATGGGGCTTCTTTTGGAGAGGAGCTCATCAACTGCCCTAAGTCAGACGGTGGTTAGCGTTGCTCATCTTATGAATATACTTACAACCCGTGAGCTGGGTATTTTTAAAGTGTGAATTACATCTCAAGAAAAAATTACCATAATGAAAAAGAAACAACAAGATCTGCACTCGTGGTCCTGTCCTGGAACTTTCTCTGCGTGAAGCCCTCCAGCTCCGTCCTGATGGCCCTTCCAGGAGGGTGATCTGTCCTTTCTGTCGGTGAGGTCACCGTGTGCAGCCATGTCACAGCCCACATGGACTCGACCAGAACATCACAACGGTTCCTCCCATGTGTCCAGAACCCAAGCGCGTGTCACCCACTGCGGTGACCTCCCTTCATCTCTGCCTCAGTCCGCACTGTGGGAGACTCCAGCTGTCTCTCTCGTCCACGCTTGCACTCCTCAAGGCAAAGCTCCACCCAGGCCGGGGTCCTCTCAAAACTTAAGACACGTTTGTCCCTTCTCTGCTCAAATCCCTGGAGAGGCGCCACCTTATTCCAAGAAGAACTCGGAGCCCCGACTATGCCCTCCAAGGCCCTTGGCCACCCACCTCTCCCCAGTCCCTTTTCGTCGTCTACCACCCTCCCTCGCTGGGCCAGGACACCAGGCAGCAGCTGTCCCTCGGGGCCTTTGCCCTCTCCCGGGATGAGCTGTCTCCTGAAGGCTACCTGGTTACCCTGGCCTTGTTTTGAGCGGTGGCTGATGTGATTTCCTGAGGGTCCTGCTCTGACTGACTACACCCCCATCCCCCTCACCCCTCCGCTTCTCTGCCCTTGCACTTGGTGCTGTGTCATGCTCCAGAAGTTGTTTACGTGTTTCACCATATTTCCTTTTCCACCCCCTGTGTAGGATCCACGTAGGAAAGGGCTTTTATCTGCTTTGCTCACTGCTATATCCCAATACCCAAAGCAGCATAGTATTGTTCAAGAAATACTTGCTGAATGGATGAGTGAGCTCTGAAGAATGAGAAAGAATTAATCAGGAAAAGTGATTGCAGAGGGCAGTGCAGCAGACCTCTGCAGAGGTCAGTGTTCCAGCCAGAGACAATGTGTATAAACGCTCTGACGAATGAGCGGGGAAGATGGCATTTGCTGATCAAACACATGGCATAGAAACGTTTGATAGCTGGGTGTGGTGGCGCACGCCTGTAATCCCAGCACTCGGGAGGCTGAGGCAGGAGGATGGTTGTGAGTTCAAGGCCAGCCTGACCGCATAGTGAGATCCTGTCTCAAAAAGACAAAAAATAATAATAATAATAATAATAATTTGATAAAAATTAACATTCATAGGCCAGGCGTGATGGCGCATGCCTGTAATCCCAGCACTTGGGAGGCTAAGGCAAGAGGATCATTGCGAGTTCGAGGCCAGCCTGGGCTACAAAGTGAGCTCAAGCCCAGCCTGAACTGCACAGCAAGACCCTGTTCAAAAAAAAAAAAAAAAAAAAAAAAAATTAACATGCATGGTAAAGACAAACTCTTGCTTAACAAACTCTAAGCAGGTTTACTTCTTAACTTGATAACTTGATGGCATGTTATCTGCCAGGACAAACATCCCATGTGATGGAGGAGCTTTAGACGCGTTCCCACAGCCCAGCTGTGCTTCTGGAATGCGGCACGATTCCACTTCTCCACCCTTCTGCAAGTTAGGCTTGGTCACAGGACTTGCTTTGAGATCCTCTAGGCCAAGCATGTGTGTGGCTTTAGCAGGGAAACTTCTTCGAAGCCAGTGCATTACTGCCGCCGCCCTTCCTCCTACATTGGAGTTGCAGAAACACCTGTCCCTGGAAGCAGACAGCTTTGTCAGCCTGCACAGCTGGGAAGCAACAAGAAGGGAGCCCTGCTCTTGTGCTGAATGTTACAGGTGGGTGAGAACTAGTTTTCCCACCTTTTCTCCCAGTGAGGATTAAACCTAGGGCCTGTGCTGAGCTACAAGCCCAGTCCTTTTTATTTTCATTTTTGAGATAGGGCCTTGCTAAGGTTCCCACTCTGGCCTCAAACTTGTGGGGCTGGGGATTTAGCTCAGCAGCACAGCACCTGCCTGGCAAGCGCAAGGTTGTGAGTTTGATTCCCAGTACCGGAAAAACAAACAAACAAAAAAACCCTTGTGATCCACCTGTATCAGCCTCTGGAATTACAGGTATGCTCCACTATGCTCCCCCTCCATGACAACTAATTTTTTTTTAAACTCTTTATGAAATAATTCTTAACGCTGCTATCAGTTTTTTGATAGTCTGCTGTGAAATGTATAATACATGTATGGTTTTGTTTTTTGTTTTTTTCAAGTACCGGGAATCGAACTCACAACCTTGTGCTTGCCAGGCAGGTACGGTGCCACTGAGCTAAATCCCCAGCCCTATGTATGGTTTTTACTGTGGCCTTATCATGAAATGTAGAATTGGAAATGTAATGTTTTAAAACAATTTTCAGCTGGGTGTGGTGGCACACGCCTGTAATCCCAGCACTTGGGAGGCTAAGGCAGGAGGAAAAAAAAATGTCTAAAAAAAAGTTGCTGATGGGAAGGGGAATGTAGATTGATATACATTGGAGGAGGGTTGATCAGAACCATTTAAGGTGTAAATACACATAGTCTATCAACTCTACTTCTAGATATTTAATCTAGAAAAACATTTGCCCAGATGTGTAAGACTATATATAGATATTCATTAAACATTTCTTGCAATAACAAGAAATGAAATGAACTCCAAATTTGATGTCATGTATAATATTTTTTTTTTCCAGTACCAGGAATCGAACTCACGACCTTGCACTTGCCAGGCAGGCGCGGTGCCGCTGCGCTAAATCCCCAGCCCCATCATATGTAATATTAATATGGAAGTGAATGAATTAGATGTGATATATTTGTATATTAGGTTATTATTATTACAGGTTGAATATCCCTAACCCAAAAATCTGAACCCTAAAATACTTCAAACTTCAAAACTTTTTGAGAGTTAACATGATGCCACAAATAGAAAATTCCACATCATGAAACTTTGTTTTACTCACAGAATCATTAAAAAAATTATATAAAATGATCTTCAGGCTATGAATATAAGGTGTACCTGAGCCATACATGAATCTCGTGTTCTCCGTTTGGGTCCTAGGCCCAAAGTATCTCATTACGCATTACGTGTGAGTGTATTGTACAAACCCCCCTCCAAAATCTAAAATCTGAAATATTTCTGATCCCAAGCATTTTGGGTAGGGAATACTCAACTTGTATTTACATTTTAAAAGAACAAACCAGAACTAAATCCGTGTACATAAATACACACAGATGTCAGAAGTCTATTTTTGAATAAAAAGTCTATTCCCAAACATCACCAACAATATAATGCCATTTATACTTTTACACACGCACATGCACACATACAGCCGCCCCCCCACACACACACAGCCTCCCCACACTCTACGTGGTGTAGATCTCATGGTTAGTGGCCAGTAGAAGTTGAAGGCCTGAGGACCTGCAGCACTGGCTACGTAAGACTCAGCCCGTGGGCAGGAGGAGACCAGGTCACTCAGGCAGGGAGCCTGAATTCCTAACTCCGCACCCTTCCTGTCCGATCCAGGCCCTGGCGGTGTCAGTGCTACCCACCCACATTGAGGTGCTTACTCTGCAGTTCCCACGCAGATCCCATCCAGAAACACCCTCACAGCTGTCCCCAGGAGCAGTGCTTAAGCAAGTACTCGGACACCTTGTGACCCAGTTAGGTTGTACATAAAATTAATTAGTGCGTACAGTAAGAGCTAACACCCGTCCATCACTTCCTGTACACCTGGAACTATCCCGGTCAGCTGACTTGGAATGTCTTAATTAAATCTTGACACTAAATCTAGTTACTAGTACCACTGTTTACATTACAGGTGATTACACTGAGGCACAGGGAGGTTAAGTGACTTGCTTAAGTTTACACAGCTGGGAAGTGGGAACACCAGTAATATAGAGCGTAACTGGGGCTATGCTCCCCGCCTCTACTCACCTGAACCCGGACAGTGTCCCTGGGCCACCCCACCTTTGTCGTAAGGCCTACTACCTGGAGGCAGAGATAAGAAAAACAAAGACACCCCACCCCCACCCCCAGCTGGTCCTGGAAAACTCCAAAGTCCCAAGGAGGCAAGCCCAGATTCTCCCGCATGACCTGCGGGAGCCTCTCTTTGTCTAGAGCTCATTGAAGGTTCATGCATATCTCACACCACCTCTCACATACCTCACGCCTACATCTCACACGTACAATTATAACAGTGAATTGTAGGAAAGGGCGTGAGTCATAGATACAGCTGACATGACTCAGCACCTGTCAGTCACACCGGCAGTCATGCTCTGGAAGCCCTGATGAGAGAGGCCCTAGACCCGGCACGTGTTAGCGAGGGCTGTGTTAATGATACTGAGTGGAAACTCCAAGAGAGAGAATGAACTGCACATATCCCTCAAGAAATGTGGATCTGAAGCACAGGACCCAGATAGGGAGGCACTTAGGGCAATGGCCTTGATTTTTGCTGCTCTTGCTATTTTTTATGAAGAGAGAGATTTCTGCACACAAAGATGTCCACAAGCATTCTCATCACAGCATTGCTAATTATAACAAGAGCAAAAAGTATCAAACAGTATACTAATTAACAAACTATGGTGCCAGGCACAGTGGTGCACATCTGAAATCTTAGCACTCGGGAGGCTGAAGTAGGAGGATGGCTGCAAATTTGAGCCCAGCTGGGACTGCATGAGGAGTTCAAGGCCAGCCTAGAATATACAGCAAGACCCTGTCTCAAAAACAAACAAAGAAGCATACAAACAAATAAAAAAAAGATGGGCTCTCCAGGTGATGCAAAATAATTCAGAACTTAAAAATGGTATTGAAGGGGGTGGGGATATAGCTCAGCGGCATAAGTGCCTGCCTGGCAAGCGCAAGGTCGTGAGTTCAATCCCTGGTAACTCAAAAAAAAAAGAAGCCTCACTGGTCCTTAAAGACAGAAACTTAGTTTTAGGGGCTGAGGATTTAGCTCAGCGGCACAGTGCCTGCCTGGCAAGCACAAGGTCATGAGTTCAGTTCCCAGTACCGGAAGGAAAAAAAAATGGTATTGAAGAAGAATGTCTGCTGTCATGGGAAACTGTCTACATTATATTAAGTTTTAAAGAGAAGTTATACGTTAAAAAGTATCCTACAGTCTCATTTTGGTGTCAGAAGTTAAGTATGTATGGCAGGATGGCTTGTTGGCCTCTTCTTTTCTTCTGTCTGTGTCCCTGGTGGTGATGGTGTGTTTGTGTGGGATATCTTTTGACACGATGCACCATTATAAAAATGATGCCAAGGGACACGACCCACTATCAGAAGAGATGCTTACTTGTCTTACAGATGCTCCAAGTGTGGACACATGAGGAGTCACTGCAGGTGCTTCTGAGAGATGGAACTGGGACCCAGGGGAGGACAGTGATAAAAAGGAGGGAGATAGGGAGATGAATTTCTGGCTTCAGATTAGGCCAGTTTCTACCAAACCTAAAAAATAACGTATTACTTGTTGTTATGGCTCGTGTCTGGATGTCTCCCCAAAGCCATGCAGGTACAGGTAGGGCTTTTTCAGAGGTGGCTGGATCTAGAGTGGGTGACACTGGAGTTGATTCATGGTGCAGTGCTATGATCAAGGGCACTCAGATTAGGTAGCTTGGATAGGATATAAAGGACAGCAAGAGCTGTGGTTCCCTTGCCTGCTTTTGCTGTCTTCTGCCTGCAGCGAACTCTTTCTCCTCTGTGATGTCCCTCTGCGATGTGCCAGCCAAGTGTGGACTGTAAGTCAAATAAACTCTTTCTCCCTTAACTTTGGGTGTCAGGTATTTTGTCTCAGCAATGAGAAAAGTAATTAAGACAGAATTTGGTACCAAAGAAGTGGAGTTGTTGCTGTGACCAGGTGGTTCAGGAACTTTTGGAGCTGGCCTGAGGGAAGGGGAAGAGCTAGGAAAGGTTCAGAGATGCCAGCTGAAAAAGTAGAGCTGGAACACCCTAGGCTGTACTTGACGGGAGATTCCAGAGACTTTACCTGAGAGTGAGATTAAGGGTGGCAGAAGAATTAATTAATTAATCTGCCAGAAGAAATTTCAAAGCGGTCTAATGTTGGGGTGGGGGCATGGCTACCACTGGGGGCTTTTAGCCAGATTTATGTTGATAATCAAGAGTAAGGAGCCCAGTGGAATGATTTTAAAAGTTTTGAGTTTGGCCAGAATGGAAGCTGTAGTAAAGCTGAGGACTGCAAATAGAGCAAAGGAGATCGTGATTACTGTAAAGGAACAGGAGACCAGAAAAGATGGCCTGAGGGCCTCATAAAAAAGCAGCAAGACTCAACCCTTTGCAGTCTCAAAATTGCAAAAGTGAAAGTCTTTGCTTTGAGAGCCCCAGAGCACCGTGTCCCAGAAGGGCCACAGCCTAGGGAAGTTGTTCCTCAGGATTTGGTCATAGGTATTAGATAGCCAAGAGAGAAGGAAGCCTGGCTACTGCTCCCACTGGTGGTAGCCCTTGGTGTCATCCGTGTGGTGCTGGTTTTAGGTGCCTGAGCAATGAGAAAAGTAACTAAGACACTTTTTCTCTGGATTTTGGGAGAATTCATGATAAATTACGAGAAAGATTTTAGGGGAAGTATTGAAGGAAGACATAACCACTTACCTGAAACAAGAGACTGCATTTACTGCTTGCCTAAAGCAAAGGAGTGTTGTACTTGTAAGCTACAGTGTCTGCGGTCAGAGCAGAGTATTAATCCCACACAGTAGTCCTTCCTCATGCTTAAGGATATATTGCAAGACCCCAGCAGATGTCTAAAACCATGAAGAGCACCAAACCTCATGTTCAAGCACTGCGATACCACCACAGTTGATCTAAGAATGATGACAGCTACTAAGTGACTTACAGGTGGATAACACATACAGTGTGGATACACTGCCAAAAGTAATAATTTACAACTTGGTGGGACAGAGCTGAATGGTGTGAGATTTCATCACATCACTCAGAATAACTGAATTTTGAACTTATGATTGTTTATTTCTGGAATTTTCCATTTACTAGTTTCTAGTAACTGCAATTGCAACCTCAGAAAGTGAAACTGCAGATAAAGGAATATTACTGTACAGGTTTTGGGAAAGCCTGGAGTTCGGGGATGGGTCAGCTTTTGTTGAGAGATGCTTAGACCCGGAACTACAGTCACTGAAGGGAAGTTATTGCCAACTGGTTATTCTCAGAAACGTGGGGCTGTTACTGACTGTGTGGTTTCAGGAGTCTTGTTACTGAACCAAATGGCCATATAAGCCAGGTTTATAACCGCCCTGAGTTACTTGTTAGCATAACTACATAACAATTAGTCTTTCCTAAGAGGATGGGAATGTTTTACTCTTGGCAGAGGGAGGTGGGCGGCAGAAAAACCTGCACTCACACAGACAAAAGCCACGTGCAGCCTTTGCAGCCGAAGCAAATCTCAACTGGCCAGGACAGGTCCCTAGAGAAGGATCCCAAAGGCAGCCGCAGCCGTGCGAGGCCTCCTGGCCCCCCCAGCTCCCTGTGCCTGGTGGGCAGTTATCTTTCACAGAGCTTGCCTGAGCAAGGACAGAGCCAGGACGCGTCCAGGTTTCTGGCTGGGCCCTGCCCCTCCTGCGTCATGACCTCCATGATCCCACAGGCCTCGGCTCGATGCACAGGGGCCTCGTGTGAACCCAAACCTGCCTCCTTCAGACCTCCGTGTCCGTGTGTGCACAGCACAGCCGTGGCCAGCTGTCAGCCTGGACCCTGTGGGTCGCTGGGGTGGGAAATCCTCAGGCAGATTCCTCACCCTCTCAGGATTCCTTCCAGCCTGCCTGGTGGGTGGGAAGGCCGCACAAGCTTCTGAAGACTGTGGCAGGGAGCTTTGGGAGGGATCAGCGGCTAATCCAGGGAAGGTATCACCACTCCAGGACAAACCCCAGAGCCCTGCTGGGGCTGCCGGGTGTCCCAGGTCTGACAGCGTGAGCTCAGAGACTCCTGTTACCTTGGTGCCTGGTGACTCTGTGTGGCCCAGGCTGGGGGTGGGCAGGACCTGGAGGAGAGAGAAGGGAGGGGATGGGGCCTCACACTCCGAGTCCGACTGAGGGCAGTAGGACCTCGCAGAGGGGCTGAGTCTCTGGAGTGGCAGGGAGGGTGGTCCGCAGGGCCCCAGCACCCTGTCCCGGCCACCCGGGTGACACTGCGCGTACCAGCTCTGTGGGGAAGCTCAACTCCTCTCGGCCTCCGCCTGCCTGATGTTTTCCTCAGGGACTGGAGCCCACCTTTTTGGCCTGGAGCCCGAGGTGGGGCCTCATCTGCTTCAGTCCCAGCCAGTGTCGGGGAGGGAGCTCTGGGGCTTCCCTCAGGAAAGGCAAGAGTCGGGCTGCTCTAGGAAAACAGCTGCTGGGCGCTGGTGCTGACAGACAGCAGTCTCTCCACTCCAGGGCTCTGGCTGTCACCGCCCTGTCTGGAGCCTTGATTTCTCACCAGAGTTTGTGATTTCTGCTGACCCACCCAAACCCTCCTCACAGATGGCCTGGCGCTTTGCAGGCTGGGCGCGGACACAACCCCACCTCCTTCTCTCCTCCTCCCTGGCTCCATCCAGCGGGGAGGCTAGGCCCTGCGGAGTGGGCTCGGGTACACAGGCTTCCGAGTTGGATCTGGCTTCAGCTCCATCTCAGTCCTTCCTAGTGAATTTGAAGATTCTGCCTCACTTATCTCTCACGGCTTTGGCCAACCTGGGCCTCAGCGTGGGGAAGTGACAATTTGGGAATTTTCTTTCAGCCTTGAATTCCAAGATCATTTCACCATCCTATTTTAAAAAAACAGTGGCTCCCACTGCTTAGCAAAGCCCTCACGTCCTCCCCTCAGCCAGACGGAGCCCCTTGAGAGCTCCTATCCAGCCATGGGTGTTTCCTCTCCAGAGCTTCTGTGTCGATGGGTGTTTCCGCCTAGAACCGGCCCATTCTAAAAGCACAGCTCAGATGCTGCCAACTCTTCTTTCCTTCCATTGTAAGCTTATTGTATTCTTTTTCTGTGTGTGGTGCTAGGGATCGAACTCAGGACCTTGCACAGGCTGGGCAAGCTCTCTGCCACCGAGCTGCTCTTCCAGCCCTTTGGCAAACTCCTTAGGGGCAAGGACAGTGTCTCACTTACGTCACGTAGCTCTGGCTGATTTAAGAGCTCTGCTAGGCTCAGTCTGCCCAGTGTGTCCCTGAATGAGTCCATGCAGGGACAGTGGGGCCTTCCGCACTAGAGAGGCGTACGCGAGCTTCCCCAGAGCCCTTGTTTCCCTCCCCACGAGGGAAATGAGAAGTGTCTCATTCTCCATTCTCCTCAGCAAAGCCCCAGCTGCCACTAGTCCAGCCCTGAAGCTGTTGTTTATGTCCCTCCTCCTGTGTGCTTGTCTCTTACGACTCTAGGTAGATCCACTTAGCCTCTCAGCTATGTCCGCGCCCCTTATTTTCCTGATTTCTTGAAGAATAGGGTTTTCCTTTGTAGATAGGGAAACTGGGAAGACTTGCACGTTAATATATTTTGTCCCATCATACATGTGTCTACTACAAAATACCTGGTCCTGGTTGGCTCAGAAAATGCTCATGTACAAGCCTGCAATGCCAGCACTTCGAGAGGATAAGGCAGGATAACAAACTCAAGCCCAGCCCGGACAGCATAGTGAGCCTGTCTCAAAATAAAAAATAAAAAAAGACCCGGGAATCTCTACTTCCCTCTCCCCGCAGTCTTCTTCCTGGAACAGTTTCCCGCAATTGGTGCCCTAGATTTGCTACAACCTTCTAAGCGTATTTGCAGCCTCTGTCTTGTGTCCCTGGGACCATTCTCCACGTGATAGGCAGTGATTGTTACTGCCTGTGTCTCGATGTCTGCCCCAGAGTCTCATTGGGCCACAGAGATTTTTGGAGGTGCTGAATCTGGAGTTAGTGTGACTGATCCGTAGTGCAGCGCTGGGATTAAAGGTGGGTGATGCTGGATCAGTCCAGTGATTGCACTGGCACCACCCTAATCCCGGTAGACTGGACGCACTGTAAGGGGCAGAAAGAGGCTTGTTTCGCTCCGGCTTGTTGCTTTGCTGCAGTCTGCCTGCCATGAATGGCTGCCCCTCTGCCAAGCCACCCTGCCTCGGAGCCAGCCCATTGTGGACGGAAACCCCTACAAACTGCAAGCTAAATAAACCTTTCCCCCTTTGACTTTGAGTGTTGGGTATTTGGTCTAGCAATGAGAGAAAAGTAATGAAGACAGTGACTTTTTTATTTTTTTGCTACCAGGAATCAAACTCAGGACCTTGCGCTTGCCAGTCAGGCGCTGCACCACTGAGCTGTATCCCCGGTCCAACAGTGACGGTTTTAAACATGTGCCTGGCGTCACTTTCCTCTCCCACCCGACACGCTCCAGTGTTGTCCTCCCGTTGCAGCAGACACAAACTCCTTACCTGTCCCACGAAGCTCGTCAGGGCTGCCCCCTTCCTGTTTGTGACGTCGCCCTCCTCCTCCTCCTCCTCCGCGGTGCCCCTGCCACACTGGGGTCCCTGCTAGCCTCTGCCGCGGAGGCGAGGCCTCTGTTTGGAGCACTCTTCTCCCTCACAGTAGCAGGACCTGTGTCCTCTGCCCTGCACGTCACCTCCAGGGAGGCTGAGGACACAGAACCTTCCCGAGCTCCATCTCTTCAGCTTTTCCTGTTTCTCTTCACCTGGAAACAGTGTGTTATTGTGACAGCCCACGACCCTGCGGGTTAGTAAATCAAACAGGACGCGCTGAGAAGAGTCCTGACTTCGCCCAAGGTGACAGCAGTGCTGAAAGTTGGGAGCACTCGGAGTTGGCTAAGCCTCTCTCCCCCTTCC
>NW_004955523.1:624083-631681 GCF_000276665.1 Chinchilla lanigera | reverse complement strand
TCTCTCCCCTCCTCCTCCCTCTCCCTCCTCCCCTTCCCTTCCCCTCTCTCCCTCTCCCTCTCTCCCTCTCTCCCTGTCTCCCTCTCTCTCTCTTCCTCTCTTCCTCTCCATAGAGTCAGCCTGGGCTTCCTTCCAACATGGTGACTTCAGGATAGCTGACTCTGACACGGCAGCTCCAGGACACTGAGGCAGAAGCACCAGTGCCCTTCAGTGGGGTCAGGACCACGGGAGGGTTCCTTCTGCTGTGTTCCGTTGAAAAGCAGACTCGCCACCCAGACCCAAGGGGCGGAACAGAGAGCTTATGTATTGAGCAGAAAAGTGTCAAGACCCTCTCTAGGAGAGGGAGAGGGAGAGGCCTAGCCAACTCCAAGTGCTCCCAACTTTCAGCACTGCAGTCATCTTGGTCAAAGTCAGGACCTTACAGAGCAAAGACAAGCTCTTTTCAGCGTGTCCTGTTTGATTTTCTAGCAGAATCGTGAGCTGTCATAATAGCACATTGTTTTGAGGTGAAACTGCCCTACTACATTTCAGCAACAAGATATTTTCTCGCCAGGGTTATACGGGTAAGCTGCTTATTGAGTGAATACTAGGGCACAAATGGATTCTTTTTGTTTTCTCCAATCATTGCTTCTGATTGAGTGATAGTGATTCTCCTTTCTGTGCTTTAACAACATCTTGGGCAGACCTAACGTTCCTGTCGCTGTAACTCATTAATGATCCAGCTCCTCATAGGCTGGTCCGGCCAATTTAACGCTAACTCTTTCCTATGTTGGGCACGGTGGTGCACACCTGTAATCCCACCACTCAGGAAGCTGAGGCAGGAGAGTCACCACAAGTTCGGGGCCAGCCTGGGCTACATAGTAAGTTCAAGGCCAGCCTGAACTGCATAGCAAGACCCTATCTAAAACAAAAACAGAAACATACATTAACCCTTTCTCTTCCCCTGCAGGGCCTGGATTTGGCCCAGGAGAGCAGCGAGGGGCATGCCTGGCCCCTTTTACACAGACGGGGAAGTGGAGATTGGGGCAAATCCGTTTCAGCTGTGACAGAGCCTGGCATGATGAGGATGCCAATGCTCTGGTGGGCTTGCTGCCGGGTTACCCCAAACCAATGTGCTTTGATGGGGGAGCTCATTCTCAGTTCAGGGCCTGACACCCCCACTCAGCTGCACCCCAACCTGCACCCACAACCTACAGCCTGTGGGTCTCCTTCCCAGCAGGCCTCCTTCCTAGGAGAACCTTCTACTGTGTCCACCTGACCCACAGGAGTCTCCTGCGGGTGCCCCGAGGGTGTCTGCTCTGTGCCTCTGTCCCACGCTCCCTCTGCCCTTCCCCACTCCCTGTTCCAACCGCACACGAGCAGATCCAGCTCCAGGGAGAACAAGGAAGAGGGGCGGCACCCCAGCACCCCAGGGACCTGTGTTCCTGTCCCCCGCCTCAGCCAGCTGCATGTGCTTAAATGCAGCAGAGTTACCTCGCCGCCTCTTAGTAAGCCCTGAGACAAGTGCGTCCCGTCCAAACTGTGTCCTTGCCGTGGTACTCGGGGTAAAGAGCCTCCCCGCTTTCCTAGCTCTGAGTCTGGTCACAAATCCAGGCAGCAGAAAAGACCTGCCGCATACCCTCTCACACGCTGGCCTGGGGCCCGCTGGAAAGGCGCTTGATCCCGCACCGGCCCCTCGGTGCCTTGAGTGGCGTTTGTTACCCAGATTCCATGCCGTAGATGGGTAGCAAGTCATTGACAGGGCCCTTTAGGACCCAAAGGATCTGAAAGCCCCCCCCACGTGATCAAATGGAGCCATCCGTTCCTTTCCCACTTGCTCCTCCGTGGGGCCCTGGTTGAGGATGTGGGTTTTTGCCTCTGACCTCTGGAGCTGGCCCGGTTTCTGTCTAGGACCTTACAGGGGTCACTGGCCTGGGGGGTGGCCTGGGTGTGCTCCATGTGGGTGATCTCAGGAGCTGTGAGCTACCCGGGCTGGGCTGGGGTCCGCAGGGCTGTGCCAGAGGCCTGGCCGAAGGGAGGGCTGCTCCCCTCAGCCTCGGTCAAAGGCAAACTGCTCAGAGCAGCTGCAGCCAAGAGGGGAAGCAGAGAAGTGCCTTTCCCTTGCTAAGTGTGTCCCCCGGGGCCGACCCACACCCTCTCTCTGATCGGCCGCCAGGAGCACATTCTGACCGGAGTGGCCTCCAGGGGCCCCGGCCGCGGTGAACCCACAGCCAAGGGCAGCTGCCTGAGCCGGGCCTCCCCATCCCACGGGTCCACCTGCCGCCTTGCTCCACAGCCCCAGGTGGACCCCAGCCAGTCACCCGGTCTCTGTGGGCTTCAGCCTCAAATGAGGAAGCAGAGGCCGCTCCCACCCCCACGCAACATAAAAGGACCCACATACCTTACAGGTCAAAAGCGTCTTGGACAAGAAAAAATCACTTTTTCCTTTTCTTCACACTAAGATGTTAATAAGAAAGGCAGAGGAATCTGGGAGTGAAAAGGAGGTAACCAGCAGCAGACCCAAGCAGGAGGAGACACTGAAGCTTGGCTCCCCACTCTGAGGGAGTGAGGAGTCTGGGGGCCCCACTGCCTTGAGGTCCAGAGGGCCTGGGTGCTGGGCTGTGTGTGTGAGTGTGTGTGTGTCACACACGCACTCACACACACACACACACACACACACATGCGCGCGCGCGCAGCCTGGGGCAGGGGAACTGTGTTCCTGAGTTTGATGGTGTCAGACGGCTGGGGCCAGGCCTGTCCCCAATTTTAGACTATGTCTGGGAGCTTGATTCCACACTAGCTTCTCAGTGCCCGAAAGTACTCCTTGGAGGTCCTCATTAGGGGAAGGTGGGACCCAGGGTGCTGCAGAAGCAGGGCTTAGGAACCCCAGGGCAGCCCTGGCATGGTCTGTATAGAAAGTCTCCACGACCACGACGGCCGCTGAGTCCGGAGCCGGGAGCCCTGTCAGAATGTGTGAAAGCCGGCAACACCATCTCAGGTTAGAGATAACATCATGAAGGCGGAGGAAAACCCAGCGTCACTTGGTGAGTTAGAGAAAAGGCCCTGGCTCCTGACGCCTGCTTCAGTGCTCTTCTGACTTCCCATCACTTTGCCTTCTTGGGTCTCAGTTCCCTCACGTGGGAGTGTGGTTGGATCTGAAACATCCCACAGGACTCTCACACCCTCAGAGGCGGGGCCTTTGGAGGATGGCGGGATCCCCTGGCGCTGTACTCAGTGGATCCATCCAGTGAGTTCAGTGGTGAGGATGCTGCTGGGAGGCGCGATTTGGTCAGAAGAGGTTAGTCGCTGCAAGGCCCTGTTCCTGTCGTTGGCTCCCTGTGTCTCTGCTTCCTGGCCACCATGCTTGGCTCCACACCATAGCAGAAACTTCTGGAACTGTGAGCCCAAACAAGCTGCTCTTCCTCTAATTGTAAGTCTCAGGTGTTGTGTCTCAGTGACAGAAAGTGACTGAGTCAGACTTCGCTACCAGGAGTGGGGTCGTTGTGTGACTTCCTGACTGCGTGGTTCAGTGCCCTTGTGACTGGTTTAAGGAAGTTTGGAAAGGTTAAGAAATGCTGTGGCGAAGACACTGAGCCTGACGGGAGATTCTGGTCAGAGTTTTAAAGACCAGAGTCCTGATACAAATGCAGATAGTTAAAGTCAGGCCCAGGATGTTTCTGTTGGGAACAAGGGCTCCTTTGGGACCATGTGTCCTACATTCTTGTAGATTTGTCTACATTTTGCCCATGTCCTGAGACACTGTGAGAATGTGAGGTGAAGGGCAGCAGACTAATTAATCTGGCAGAGGAAGTTTTAAGGCAGCCTAACGTCTTGCTTTGGCCCCATTGCTTTTTCTTTCCCTACAGCTCCCTTCTGGAACGGGACTGTTTATCTGGTGCCATCACCTTGGCAGTGTTTAACTTTCTTTTTTACTTTTAAGGGTCTCACAGCTAAGAGTTTACCTTGAATTCAGAGGAGACTTTGGGCGTGAACATTCTAGCAATGTTGGAACTATTAAAACTTTGGTGACTCTTTGCATACATTTTGCATAGAGAATCTTTACTGGGGCCATGGGCAGAGTGTTGCAGCTGGATGTAGACTGTCTCCCTAAACTGTCGTGCAGTCACAGGCGGAGCTTTGGGCAGGTGGCTGCAGCATGGCGGTGCTGTACCCGTGAGTGGGCTGTCCACTGCCCCGTTCATTGGCTGGGCGGGGCCTGGACGGAGGAGGGGGTCACGGGCGTGACCCGGAAGGTGTGTTCCTGTCCCAGCTCTCCCTCCCCCTCTGCTTTCTGGACACCAGGCCGTGAACAACGCCCACCCCGGCAGGCCCCTCCACCACACTGTTCCTACACGTGAACTTGCCAACCACGGACAGAAACTCCTGAAACCGTGAGCAAAAGAAGCCTCTCCTCCTTTAAGTGCGGGTGCTCGGTGTCGTCTCAGCAACCGAAAGACGACTAAGACGGCTGTCAGAAGGGGGAGGGAAGGAGAAAGCTGATGTGCTGTCACAAACTGAGATGTGCTTTCTCAAAGCCTGAGCAGGATTTTTAAGATGAAACAGGTACAGCAGCGGCACTGTGCTCCTGGCGCCCCCTTACCCCCTTTGTCCCACTCCTCTGGCATACACACTCCCCCGGACCAGCTGTTTCCAGACTAGAATGCTTTATTCAAGAGAATCTGGCTTGGCAGTCAGTGGCCCTTCAGGGGCAGCTGGTGGGGCACAGGGGCCCTCAGGGTCTGCTCCACTTTCCACAGCTGCTGGCCTAAGGCACACGGGTCCCTCTCCCAGTGACCGCATCCCCACGCATCCCCATGGCAGGGCTCCTCCTCCATCCTGCGTTCGCCCAGCCCCCGGCCAACCCTAACCCTGTGTCCCCAAGAGGAGGCGGGGTCATGGCACCTTGGCTGGAAAAAAAACCAAGTCCCAGAATAAGCCAGAGGCAAAACGTGAGGAGTGACTTAAGAGGGGAAGGAGGGGCAAAAGGCTCCAGGCAAGTGCTGTTCTCAGCTGAACGCCCCAGTCTCCAGGGCAAGCAGCCCCTGCCAGGGAGAGGACGAGGCCGGATCCCCTCCACCGGCCGCCTGCCCGCCCACCCCGCCAGGGACGCGGTGGCAAGAGCAGGCACCTGCATCCGCCTGGGGCCAGTGCGGCCGGGACAAAAGCTGCCGGCGGCACAGAACCCGCGGGCCAGGAGCCCTCGGGGGCCCCCTTTTCTTCTCGGGTCCCCTGCGACCTGGGGCTTCTGGGGCCTGGCGGCCCCTCAAAGGTCACGTCCTGTTTCTTCCCAAGCCGAAGCTCCCACGGGTCTGTGCGTGGCTTCTTTCCTTCTCTCACGTCTGTGTAAGGCACTGAAGCCCTGAGGGTCCTGCCCCTCCTTGCGCCTCGTCTGTGAGGGGCGAGTCATTCAGCAGGGCGCCGGTGGCTAATAAATAGAGGGAGGGTGCCAGCAGGGAGGTCACCGAGAGCGTGACGGCAATAAATATGCGAGCTGGGTGTGGGGTCTCTCCTCTGAAGGGCCGGTTACCTCTAGGGAACACTATCGCCGCACCTGCCGGAGAGCAAACACAGACAAGGCCGGGGCGTCAGTGCGCTGTGGAGCGCGGGGTCCCCGCCTTAGCGGGTGGGGAGGGGAGGGAAAGCCCGGCAGGGAGCACAGGAGGGAGGAGCGCTTGTGGAACCCTGCTTGCACCCAGGCCAAGGAGCAGCGGGGCTGCGCCTCACACAGCACGTACCCAGATGCCAGCCCCAAGCCGAGCACTGTCTCAGTTCCCCCAGCAGCGCCCCGTGAGCAAGGCACGGTTAGTGTCACCCCTTCTGAGATGAGTAACCAAGGCCCAGAGAGGCCCAGAAATGTGCCCTTGATCGCACAGCAGGCAGCAGCACACTGGTCAGTGACAGTCACACCTGACCCTGCCTGGCTGCCTCTGGTTACTTTACATAGCGGTCTTCAAACAGAGGAGCAAAGGCTGAGGATGAGGGGGCTTAAAGAAACCGTTTTCCAGCCTTCGTGTAACCAGCCTTGCCGCTACTTGCGTGTGAGTACCTGCGGTCTGCTTGCCTGTGCATAACCGCCCTCCTCCCGTTAGGGAGAAAGGAGGCCTCTGGCCGGTCCCAAGTCCTGTGAGGGTGTTTTGGGCAAGGTCAAAGTATCCTAAGGGCGCGAAGCAGGACCATTTGAGCCATGGTGTAAGTGAGGGAAAGCATACAGCCGAAGACAGGGCAACCAAGCCATTTGCAAGTCAGGCAGGTCCAAGTCTTTCAACAAGAGTGAGTGCAACCCAGCTGAACTGTCAGCCAGTAATACACGCATGCATGCACGCCCGTGCTGAAAAGCAAACGCAGGGCTTTTGGCACGGTAGGCAGGCAATGATCTAGGAGCTCAGCCTGAGAAGTAATGGTCAGCAGATCACCTGAAGGTTTTTGGCAAATAACTTGGATGCAGTTCAAATCATTCCATGGCATCCGGTTTTATTAACTTTATATATAAGCGTGATTTCCCAACCTCTTCCTCTATAAAGTGATAAACAGGAGTGGAATTTAAGCCGAATCCTGTCTCCGTCTGGCAGGAGGTAACGTTCATTAACAGTCATTAGCTAACTGAAGAGGGGCAGTCACGCGCATCTAACCGACATGCCGTCCCGGTAAGATCGCCTGCACGTATACACGTTATGTGTACTAGAACATGATGTACTTGTGCTGTTTCCGATGAAGTGGTACTACTAATGATTATTTTTGATAATTTATTCCAAGAGAAAACTTAATTTGGTTTTATGCTCACGGGAAATTTAAAATAACTCTAACTCACATACCATCTTTCTGCCAGATAAATCGTAAGATAATAAATAAGAGTTTGGAGCATGCAAAATAAAATTAGATTAGGCTGAAGTTCTGTGGGGAAAGGCAATGGAAATGTATAGTTCCAGGGAAACAGGAGTAAAGTAAGTATGTGAGTACTAAGACCTTTTTGGCTACTCGTTTTTTAAAAGTTGGATGTAGCAGGTATTACATTAGGATGGCATATTCCATAGGCTATATCTGAAGAGTGAATTATATACTCACTTTTTAATAGCTTTGTATTAAATATTAATATTTATGATAAGCTAGAAATTGTATCCTTTGTAATCATTTATAATTATGACGAAAAAGTTCAATAGCAACCTAAAAATGAGCAAGGGAGCACGCGGGGTTTTGAAATTCTTTCAAGAGAATCCCCAAAAGTGACACTCAAAGGCTGACTCCCAGAAAATGGGGCGCTGGCACGCTTTGAATCTGCGGCTGCCTGGCTGGTGCTCCGGCCTGAGCTGCGCTCAGCACCAGCTCCGGGAACGGGGCCGTAAGGCCTAGGGGGACAGACCGCGCCGAGCCGTCTTCACTGGGCACTGCGGAGGAGGGGGCTCGGGGGCGGGCAGGGCTCGGGTCGCCCCCGTCCCGCAGCGTGAAACGGTTTCCTACTTGGGGCCGAGGCCCCCAGGACGGCCCGGCCCGCCTGCCTGCACCGGGGCACCCGGCTCCCGCCTCTGACTCGCAGGCGGCGCCCCCAGCTCTTCTCGCCCAGCGCCCCTGGGCGAAGCCGGCGGCGGGGCACACGGAGGGGGAAGAGGAAGCGCCGGCGGGGC
>NW_004955523.1:616153-623843 GCF_000276665.1 Chinchilla lanigera | reverse complement strand
CCGCCGCCCCCTGCCCGCCGGCCGGCCGCGCACTCACTGCTGGCAGACGGCGGGCGCCTGGTGCTCGCGCTTCCTCTTGCCCCTGATCGTGAGTCTCCGCCTGCAACAAGCCGAAGCGTCAGGCGCGGCCGGGCTCGCATGCTAGGGCCGAGGCTGGCGGGCCTGAGCGCCGCCCGAGCCCGGACGGGCCACTCACCTTTCCGCCTTCGTCCTCTTCTGCGGAGGCCTAGGGACACAGAGGGCACAGGGAGTCAGGGGGCGCCGCGCGGGCTCCCGGCCGCCCTCCACCCCGCCCGCGTCCCGGCGCCGAGCCTGCAGTCGACGCTCCGGCCACAGGGGGGCGGCGTGGAGCGACAAGGGGCCGCCCTAGGCCCTGAACCCCGGCCTCCTGGCCTCGGGTCTGGGGCCTCTCGAGTGCTCGCTGTTGGTGCACTTTCTCCGTGCGCTGCTTGCCCTCCCTGGCAGGCTGCGCTGTGGGAGTTCCCTCCAGGACAGTAGGATGGGCAAGGCCAGGACGGGTGAGAGTTGCCGCTGGCTCAGGCTGCCCGCCAGGGTACAACCCCACCCTCCCTGGCAACAGAGAGGAATGGCAGGGGCGGTAAAGGGAGGTGAGCACAAGCCACATGGTCACCAGGCATGTCCCGGTTCTGTCCCCTGGGGCTGTGGCTGTTGGCCCAGAAGGGAGAAGAAAAGTGTCCCTGTTGCCTGGCACACTGGCGGGGGACAGGCCTTGGTCTTCCCTGGGAAGAGAGGCTGGCGACAGCAGCTGTGGGGCCAGCGAGGAGGCTGCCTGGGCTGGCCCGGCCCTCGGAGCGCGTCACACGCCTCCCTACTGGGCAGGTCAAGGGCACTCCTGGAAGCCCTCTCTGCTCGTCTCCTGAGCCCCACAGGGGGCCGTGAGGGCAGGTGCCGTGAAGGTGAAGGTCACCACCCGCCCTGTGCCCAGGAGGGGTCACCGGAGGACTGCTACCTGATTCCACGCAGGCTAGGAGGCAGCAGGTCGAGGCACAGCCCCCAGAGCCTGGGCTCTGGCTCAGAGGGGGCAGCCGGAGCCCTGGGCAGCAGGCAGTGCCAAGCCTCGGAGTGCTGGGGCTACGCAAGTGTGTGGTGATGGCCAGGCAGCGGCATCGCCAGGGCAGACTCAGGAGTCTGGATCCAAACCTCCTCACTCTCACTGGCTGGGGCAAAGCACCGCCTGGGCGTCCTCCCCTGCACGAGGGGCGGGGAGCCGGGGGCAGGGGCCTTGCCTGTCCTGCTCACCACTGTAGCCCAAGTGTCTGGGCCCGTGCCTAGCCTACAGTAGGCACCTACTGAACAAGTGCAAATAAACGAGAAAATGCTTTAGAAGGGCTCAGGAGCTGGGGCTGGGGCTCCGGCCTTCGGGGCTGGTGCGAGAAGAGCCCCTCAGCACCTTGCCTTCTCTCCAGGAGGCTGGGCCCGTGCCCGGGGCCCCGGCAGCGGGGCTGATCCTGCCAGAGCTGCTGGGTTAGGGAAGCGCAGGGTGGCAGGGGCTGCAACTTTAAAGAACCCACAGCGCCTGCTTCTCTTTTGTCTGTTCCCTACCGGAGCCCGGCCTCTTTCTGCCCCTCCGCCCAGCTCTCCCCTCCTGTGGGCATGCAGCCCGGCCCAGAGCCAGGCCCAGGCTTGCCGGATCTCTGCCTCGAGGGCCTCTTCTGGGCCTGGGCAGCTGTCTCCCATCTCGGAGGACAGTGGCGCTGTACACTGGTCTCCTTCAAGCCTGGAAAGGACCCAGGCTCCCTCTGCCCCAGGGCATCTTGGCAGCTGTACTGGGACCAGCTCCCCAAGCCAAGCAAAATGCAAGCAGGGAAGCAAATGGGCAGCCTCCAGCTCTGCCCCGCGGTCCAGCACTGATGAGGCTCCGAGATGCCCAGGGCCTGCCCCAGTGCCCATCCAGGACCCACCTGCACTCGCAGAGGTTGTGCTGTGAGAATGTCATCTGCACAAAGAAGGATTGGCGCCCTGGGGCGATCTTCAGGACCTGTGGGGGAGAAAGGGGTGACACGGGGTAAGGACTCGGGTGAGCAGGCTCCAGGCCGAGAAGCCGCTCCAGGCTCCGGAAGGAGAGGCCTGGGCTGAGAGTCCTGGACCCTGGCTGCCCTTTCCCGCTCTGAGTCCCTTCCGGTGGGAGCGCCCGTGCCAAGAGCAGGGCGAGGGGAGGAGCGGGTGGGGGAGCCCTACCTGCATGGTGACGTTCGTGGTCTCCACAGGCACACAGTGCAGCCGCTCATCGCTGCAGCAGCCGGTGCAGCGCTTCAGAGAGACGCAGGACGGGCTGAACAAGGACTGCACCTCGCCGGGGTACTCGGTCACGATGTCCACCAGCTTCTCCCGCGCTTGGCAGTAGCTGCGGCCCCATACCTCCGGGAAGGGCACCACTATGGGGAGGCAAGAAGACCTCAGAGACCCGGTTCAGCCCACACGCTGCTCCCCCCACGCCCAGCCTGTCTGCGCCCCTCTGCACAGCACCCCTCTGGGACGCCTGCTGGACCTCAGCTCTTCTACCCGGGGGTCAACCTCCAGGTCTGGAGAGTGCAGCCCTGTTCTCTACTCGGATACCTGCGTCTGCCCAAGGACCTGGCCCTGGCAGCTGCCCAGGCCCCGGGACCCTTCTCTGGCCTGATCTGGGGTTTCCCTGTCTCGGGAAACTTGCTGAAAATCGCTCCAGCGCCCTGCAGGAGGCTTGGCCTTCCCCTTTGCTCCCCGCCCCCAACTCTCGACTGTCCCTCCCGCATATCCCCACTTGGTGCCCACCCGCTGCCTTCAACCATGACCGTGGCCAGCCGCACCGCACGGTCCAGCCCTCCTCTCCGGAGGCCCGCAGGCTGTGCCTGGAGCCGGGGTGGTCACACTCACCTCTAGGCAGCATTGTTCCCTCTTTCCCTCCACCCCAGCCAAGCCCAGCCCCTGCTTCCTGAGGCACCTCCCTCTTCCCTGCAGCCTCCTCCAACAACTCCACCACTCAGGTGTCCCGTCGGGGTGCTGGTGCCCCCGGGGTCCACCTCCTCCCAGCATCACGGGTGGCTCTTATCTCCTGTGTAGCCATACTGAGGCTCTGGGAAGACAGGAACAAGACCCCAGTAAACACAGGCTGAGCGACTCCTGTCTGGCTGGGTGACACTTCAGCAGGGTTATCAGGGACGGCCTTGTAATGACAGGATCTTTCGGGCTGATCTGGAATCTCTCAGAAGATGCTACTCCCTCAGGGAAAGAAGGTCTGAGAGTGGGGCCCGAGGAGAGGTTCTCAGGGAGTGGCCCGAGGCGGACATCTGGTCTGGTCCTGGCGCTGCACTGGCTGTGTGGCCTTGGGAAGGTCACCTAACCTTTCTGGGTATATCAGTTTCCTCAGCTGGGGAAGAAGGAAGCTGGGGATAGATGGTTGCTAAGGCCTCTTCCGCTCCAAAGACTCGGATTCAGTGCACGAAACCCAGCCCGGGCCGGCCTGGAGACATCGCAGAGAAGCACCCCGGGCCCACATCCCACGGTCATCCTCCGCTACTGGGGGAGGACCGTGACCGGGGCGCCTGGGACGCAGCAGCCCTGGCACAGCACAGCCCTTCCGAGGAGGCAGATGGGGCCAGAGTCCATTCCACTGAGCCTCTGAGAACTGGAGTCTCAGCGTAATCTCAGAAAAATAAACTCCAGTCGTAGCAGAGGCCCTTGGGAGAGGCTGCAAGCTGGTGGAAAATACCCAGGAGGTGGTATGTCCATGTGGAGCTGGCGGGGCCGCCACTCAGGCAATAAACCGTGCTTATCTGTGTCTGCTTGCACCATCCCGGCCTGCTCCGCTTGTGGGGACTGGGCCTGGTCCAGGGCTGGAGAGGGGTCCAGAGGCCCCCTGACTCGGCTACCCTGTAGCCCGGGGCAAGGCTGTCTTTGCAATACAGGGTCAGAGAGCACCTTCCTATCGCCACTCTATGAGCTGTGTTTAGTCTAAAACCTTTGTGAGCACCACACCACTCTGAATGTTTAATCTCTGCTTCGGAAACATAAATAAGGACAGTGAATAGCCGGCGGACAAAGCACCACAGAAGGCGCAGCGCCTCGCAGGGACCAGCCTCCCGGGAGGGGAACGCCAGAAAGGAGCACCGCGGCCGCTCGAAGTCCCACAGACTCCCACCCAGCTGCGCTGCTGAGGCCGCGGCCAGGCGGAGTGGAGCGCCTGGGCCTTGGGACAGAAAGGACTTCCTTCCTCCGTCCCTGCACCCAGCACGTAAACTCTGCTTCCACAGGACCCAAGCTCAGGGCCCCCAAACCCTGACATGGGCCACACTCCAGCCCGGGTGGCCACGCAGTCCCAGAAGACGCTGGCCAGGGCCTGGTTTACCTGGCAGCCAGAGGAAAGAGGGTCTTTTCTCCTTGGAGGCCCCTGTCGGGCAGGAGGGAGAAACAAAGGAGGGTGGGGAGGGGCGCAGTGAGGGAGGCAGGGGCAGCGCTCAGCGGCGGGCAGAAGCCCCTCAGGAAAGAGCTCAGCTCGGCCGCTCGGGGTGCTTCCAGGGGCTCAGCGCCGCTGCAGCTCGGGGCGGGGGTGGTGGGAGGACGCCGAGGCTGCGGCTGGGTGTCCCCCGGGGCCCTGCTGGGCTCATAGCTCTCTTCCCGGCCTCATCTGTCCCAGCCGCCTTGCTACCCAGAACAGAGGAGACCGACAAGGGAGCCGCTGAGCCCTGAGAGTGCGGGAAGCCGCTGGGCTGGGGTGGGGCGGCAGGGCGGGCAGAGCCACTGGCCACCAGCCCTGGCCCAGCAGGTGTCCTCCTCACTGAGATGGCCCACGGCCAGCCCGCCAACACCTCTCTCTCACTCACTCACTCACGCCCGCTCAGCCTCGGGGCAGTTGGGAGCCTGCTGCCGAGCTGCCCATATACACTGGGGCCTGCCTGAGGCTTCAGGTGACCCAGGTCTTCTCTGAGCCAGGCAAGGTGAGGAATTCGAATTCCTCCCTCCTTCACAGCCTTGCGGTCAGCTGGAATGACCCCAAACGACCAAGGCTGCTACGGGAACAGCAACAGTGAAAAGCTTTTTCTGGGCCCGCCAGAACTCTTGCTCTGGTGTTAGCAGAAATTGGACTGCATTTTCAGATTCCAAAGCCCAGGGTGCTTCCCTGGAGCGCAGCTCTCCCCACTGACTATGGTGACAGGTAAGCCAACTTAATGAATTTACACCTCCAAGCCCCCTCATCCAAAATCCTGGGACATCGATACATCTGGGTCTCCTCAGTGTCAGACAATTGCATCATCATAGCAAAAGAAAGAGCCTTTGGAATCGGGTAGTCTAATGTTCCCATTCTATAGATGAAGAAACTGAGGCTCAATTATCTTTGGTCGCTA
The DNA here is from genome assembly GCF_000276665.1 of Chinchilla lanigera. NCBI lineage: Eukaryota > Metazoa > Chordata > Mammalia > Rodentia > Chinchillidae > Chinchilla > Chinchilla lanigera. Next base: position 618,501 of record NW_004955523.1, on the reverse strand, counting down.
TTGATGAACTGCTACAAGCATAAAGAAGGACCTGACCTGGAGGTGGATGACAGGCCACTCCCCAGAACCCGAGAACATAACACTGTACCAGTTCCAGAGGATAGCAAGGTGGGAGTCAGCGAGGTCAAGGGCAGCTACCTTCCCCACCTCTTTAGTGGCCACGGGGTCTGAGCCTCAAGCATCGGGGAACTTCCAGGCCCAGGCGGACAGGTAGGCGGCCCAGCCCGGCGCTCCCCGTGTGCGCATGCGCGCCCCGCAGCCCCTCTCCCGCGGGCCGTGGGAAGCCCGGGTGGTAGTAGTACTGCGTGGCCGCTCTGCACGTATCAGGGAGGCGGGGGGCGGAGCCAGGCGGGGGGCCTGCCTGCTGCACGTATGTCTCTTTGGCAAGTGTCTCCTTGCCCTTTGAAGATTCCCTCTTGATACAACCCAGGGCGGGGAGTGGAGGGGCCGGGCAGGGTGCGACTCATTTTCTGTCTGTTTGTAATCAATGGGGAGGTCTGGTCAGATCCCCGCAGCTCCCACAGGGCCGGGCAGCTGGGAGGCCCCTCACTCGCCCTGGTTCTCTAGACTGCTTGCCTGACACATCCAGCGCCCAGACCCTCGATCTGGGCCTGGCGCCCCCGCCCCCGCTGTCCTCAAGACCCGGTGCGCACCCTTCCAGCACGCGCAGAGGGCTCGGGCCAGCTGGACAGGCCCGGGCGACACCGCTGTGCGCTCTGTGCGGAGCAGCCCTGGTCCACGACTACCGCCCCTCGCTAGCCGCTGGGTCGCAGCAGGTGGATCCCGGCCCTGCCAACTTCGCCAGGCGGATGTCTAGATGGAGGCTCTCCCCAGACCATCAGCCTGCACCTACCCTGCATGCTGACCCCTGCCCATCCTCTGCTGGGACTTGGGAGGAAAGAAGAGAGGTGGCGCGCGTGGTGCCCCCGGCCCGGACGGCTTACCTTCCACTTCTGACGAGGCGTTCCCAGTAGGCAGGGCCAAGTGCTGGAGACAGAAAGGTGCAGAGATGGGGGAAGGGTCACCTTCCGGCTCTGTGCTCTGGGGTCAGGTGTAACGGCAAGAGGGCAGCGGCCTCTCCGAGCTCCTCACCCGCCCTGCACACCCCGCCCTGTCTCAGAGCTACCTCCTTCCCGGAGCAAGCAAAGCCCAGGCACATCCTGGGCAGGTCGCCCCTCTCTCGGGCCTGAGTCTCCTCTGTTAGAAAAGCACTGGCGGCTGGAGGCTTTGGGCAGCTTCCTGCATCCCCAAGATCGTGCACTCCTGTGGGGTCTCCCTCTTGCCCAGCCCCCAGGCCGGCCTGCTGGCCCGGTACAGCCCGCCTTGGCAGGGTGCCAGAGCCCTGAGGGAGGTGATCAGCTGGTGGGAGCCGAGGAGGGAGCAGGCGGCGCCATGAGCCAGTGCCGGTAATGTTACACCTCCGGCCGGCCCTGCAGCAAGCAGGCTGGCGGCTGGGCTGCTTGGCCCTGTAGGACCGACCAGCCCACCCACTCTGGGCTGGGGCTGGGGATCCCGCGGCAGCAGGGAAGTGCAGTGGGAAGGGAGCTCACTGGCTTTGTCAGGATTTCCCTGCCCAAGCTGGCCCCCAGCCAGACTCGCCCGGCTCCTGGGAAAAGGGCCCTGCTCACTTCCCCAGGCCCTGCACTCAGGACCTCCAGCCACCCACCCAAGCGGGGGAGCAGGACCCTGTCTTACCCCAGCCCACCCAAGAGCCCCAGCGCAGCCCAGAGCCCCAGTGGGGGCAGGGCCTGCCCTACCCACCAGCAGCCTCTTGGGCTGGCTTCCTCTCCACCGGCCAGGTCAGAGGTCCTGGGGGCGCCCGGCTGGTCACGGGGCCTCGACCCTGACCACAAGGCCAGGGAGCCGCCTGGGATTAGCCGACAGATGCTTTCAGCAGAGCCGCTACGGCCCCAGGGGCCAGCCGGGAAACCTTCCGCTCCCTCTGTGGCTCCCCCGCCCCCCAGCTCGGCAGCCCCCTGCGGCTGGGCACGGCCCCTCCTGAGGTCTTCTTCCAGAGGCCGCGGGCCGGCCTGGGCCCTGCGCGGTGCGGGGACATCCTGGGAAGTGCTACTCCTTGGCACGGCTCTGTGACTTCAAGTCCTCTGCCTAAGTGTTCGGGTGAGCAGCTCAAGGGTGCCAGGCCGGAGCGGGAGAAGTTCTTACCTGCTGGGGCACAGTGGGCAGTGCCAGCCCAGCCAGGAGCTGCAGGAAGCAAGTGAGCAGCCGCAAGGCGAGCATCTTCTCAGAAGTCCTGAACCAGCGGGCTGCGAGGGGAGACCACCATGCTCGTCCTCCTGGGGGAGCCCCTGGCACGGGAGGAGAGCGGCGTGAGGCGCGGGCGCGGCGGG
>NW_004955523.1:607155-615708 GCF_000276665.1 Chinchilla lanigera | reverse complement strand
GGCCGCCTCGGCGTGCGCTGCCCCTGGACGTCCTCTGCGCCCTCGGGGCGCGGGCTCCCCAGCCGCGGCCCGGTGTGGCCCCTTGTGACCGTTTCACCATCCCACCATCTTTGGGGCTGGAAGGATTCCTACTCCCGCTTGAGAGAGGCTGTGAGCGTGCCGTCTACATCCGTGGAAGCGCGTGTGGACTCTTGGAAAGTTGTGCGTGTGCGTGTGTGTGTGTGTGTCCAGGCAGCTGGGCAGAAACAAACCCCAGAGCTGTTCCTCCCCAAACTACCACCCTCCGGCCCGGGAAGCAGGAGGCAGTCCGGCTGTGGCCGGCAGCTCCCAGGAAGCCCTCAGGGCCCCTGGCTGGGGGTCCAGCCCTATCTCCTCCCGGAACACCCCGCAGAGTGGTCGCAGGCCGAGGAGGAAGTGCTCCGGCTCCGCAGCGTGTGCTGGCAGGGGTCTGCGGGTCTGCCTGTGCAGGGGCGCTGGTGTAGTTCCGGGGCGTCCGGGTGTCTGGGGACCATCCAGATGTGACTCTGCACGCCCAGTCTGTGTGCTGTGTGTTTGGAAACGTGTCTGAGTGTGTATTTGGGCTCCTGAGCCTCTCCGCCTGCTTGTGTGTCTGCATGTGCATGCCCTCTGTGTGTGAGTACTGGACAGGCTTCCGTGTGTGGCCGTGTACTTTGGTGTGCCATTACCACCACAACCCTCATGGCCCTCTGCCTGCACCTTTCTGGCTACAAGAACCTGGCAGGATTCAGTGGCGAGCGGCCGGCCGTGGGGTGGTAGGTGGCTGTGGAGGAGGAGACGGGCCTGGGAGGGGCCCCCTTCGGCTCACATTTCAGCAGAAGCGGGGAGGCCAGGGCAGCCCAGTTCTCACCTCAGTGACCTCTGCTTCTGCTGCCCGCTGCCCACCCACGAGGGCCGCGTCCCTGCTCCACCAGCCCTAAGCCTGGGGATGCAGGAGTCAGGGCCCAGCCCCTGGCCAGCTCAGCGGGGGCTGCAAGAACGGTCCGGTCAGCCCGGTCGTAGTAGGTTTCCCGGGCTGCACTCCTTCCTGGCCCCGGGTCCTGTGGGGGGTTGCTGGGCATGTGCACAGGGTGAGTAGATGTGTGGTGTGGGTATCTGCATCACAGGTTTGCCCAAAGCATCTGTGTGCACATGTGCATGTGTTTACGTGTGTCTGATTTGGATTTGTGCAAGTGGGCACGAGCGTGTGCTGTGCACAAATATGTATGTAGGGATCTGCACTGTAGAGGCTTACGTACACTGACCGTTTGGACACTTACGTAGTGAGCGCGTCTGCCTGTAACTTTTTGTGAGGGGGTAAGCACATTGTGTGTGTGTGTGTGTGTGCGTGTGCGTGTGCGTGTGCGTGAGTGTCTTCATTCCCCCCATTTCACATATTACGTGAGGCTGACTGAAGGCTCTGCCCTGGGTGCTAGAGATGTGATTCGGAGGTTCCTGTGAGCTTTGTGTTTGTGTGGGAAACAGATGGCTGGGATACCAAAGCCTTCCTTCTTCACTCCTGCGTGACCTCAGCGTCTTGGGTAATGTCTGTGAACCTACAAGGGCGCCTCCGCCCCTTGCAGATGTATCAGGAGCCTGCTACCCTGTGAAGACCCGCTGCTGATCAGCCATGTACCTCACACCCTGGCCTTCACTCTCCGACTCGCTTCTCCCTGTGGAAGAACACCGCTTCCTCCTTAGGGCCGTGCGGGGGCTGTTGAGGCTCCTGGGTGCAAGCAACAGTGGCTGTTGGATGTGACATCTAGTCCAAGTTTTTATTCTTATCACAGAATATAAATACTGCCGTTACGGAGCAGAGTCCTTGACAGTAGGACAAGAGACAGAAAATAAAGAAGCTCATGCTCCTGAGAATTGCAGCGAAGCAAGAGGAGGGGGAGTTTGTGCACACACACGCACGCTCATACACACAGTATGTACACACCTGCACTCACTGTCTTCGTCATGATCCAGAAGACCAGGCTTCACCTGGTGTCAGGGTCCTCTGAAAGATCCCCTGCTAAGAGGACGGCCGAGTCAGTGTCCACCGCTTAGCACGTCCCTGTTTATTACCATAATGCTTTGCTGCTGTTTCAGAGAGAGAAGTAATACCGCACACCTCCTGTATGCCAGCCAGTGTGCCTTGTGCTTTAGACACCTTGACTCGGTGGATTCTGCCCAAGACCCCGCTTTAATTACCCCCTCTGCTCATGGTTCTGGGGATCGAGGCTTGCATGCACTCTGCCGCTGAGCGACAGCCCCAGCCTCATAATTATTCTCATCTTGAAGATGGGAAAATGAGGCCCAGAAAATATAAGAAATTTGCCAGATTTACCTAGACAATCCTTTAGGTACCACGGAGGAGTAGCAGTGGGGATCCATCTTCTCTCTTGCTCCAAAGCCCTTCCCAGTAATCACAAGCTGTATCCTCAGCCAGAGTTCAAGTCCCTGCAAGGCAGGACTGGGGTCTGGAACCTTTACTGGGTCTTCCTCTTGCTGGAGCAGCATGGGGCATGGGCGTGTGGGAGGAAGGAGCCCTGCTCCCAGCCCTGACCCTTCTCAGGGAGTCGAGCAAATGCAAGTTGGTGTCACAGGCTGGGCAGGAGGGGCGCTGGGCTCCAGGTCAGGCCAGCCCCTGCTCCCCACACATCTCCTGTGCGTTAGTCCTGCTGTTCGTCTGAAGCATTTGCCCTAATCTATCCCAACTCTTGGCTTCTGCTTCCCGGCTCATTGTCCCATCATGGTCTAGTCTTTGCAAAGTCTTTGCCTTCTGAAGTTGTGCCTTCCTGTAGCTTTCCTTCTCCTAAGAACAATTCAGCATCTGCCTCTGGGAAGCTCTCTCAGTGGGTAAGAATCTAGTCTTTCTGAACTTTGTCCCTGAGCCCTGGGCCTGGGTACACCCACAAGTGGCTGAGAAATGGCCCATCCAAGGACCAAATCCTCCCATCCTAGCCGGCAGAGAGCAGCCAGGCGCAGCTCTGAGCCAGGGGCAGCTCTGAGCCAGGCGCAGCTCTGAGCCCGGGACCTCTACGGGCTGCGCATGCTTTAGAGCCGGTAGCTGCCCAAGATCACCAGCAAGGAGACGCTTGTTGTTCTCTTCTGCTTTCTCCTCCGGCCTGCTGGGCTGGGAGTTCCTGCGGACGCGCCCACCTCAGTCCTGAGTCCTTCTTTTGTCCACACCCTGTTCCAGGCAGGGTCCAGTGGCTTCCCGGCCACCAAACCTGAACAGGAAGCCCTTCGTGCAGGTTCCACAGCACCCGGGACTGCCCCTCCATAGCGGCACCTGGTCCTCAGCATCGTCACTGCCCAGTTTCTCATCTGCTTGTCCTAAAACTGTAAGATCTAAGAGGGCAGAGGTTGCGTCTCTTGCTTACTTGTGTGTCTAGCGCCTCGCTCAGCTCCTAGTAAAGTGCACAGCAGAGGGTTAGTTAGCACATGCTGAGTTGGACTAGTCTCCGAGACGCCTCTCCAACCACAGGGAAAGGGCCCCAAACCTGCCCACTCCTTACTCCCGTGCCCCTCGGAGGGACCCCTCCTACGCCATACGCAAGACCTTTCAACTTGGGTGGGCCTCGAGGGGAAGGGGTATGGGAGAACCACTTCCCATTACTGTGTGATCGTGTGCTGGCTGGGTCACCGAAACCCTCCCGGCCCACAGGGGACCAGGCTCACGCCTCCAGCCAGACACCAGAACCTAGTGGGAGGCCTGGGGTGCGGTGGAGTGGGAAAGCGGCCCAGAGATGAGCCCAAGGGTGACCACAAGCTCCCAGGGTGGGAAACAAGATGGCACCCACCACCGAGGCTGGGAACCAGGGAAGCCAGGAGCAGTGCCCACGGCCTTGTCCCCGGCCTCTGGGTTAGCGTGTTGTCACCAAAGGAATGGAAACCTGTACTTTGGGAACTTGGCAGCTAGGGCTGGGTTTTTCATGTTTTCTGTAATTATTTCTCTTTTGCTCTCCCTTAGTATTTAGTGAAGCCCTTTGTGAAGATGCCAGCTGGTCTCAGCTGTGCTAAGAGGGATGACAAGGGGACTCTGCATGCTTGGCCTGGTGCTTCCATGGAGGGTCTAGCTCAGTGGTGGCGGCAAAGTCAGGGACCACCAAGGGGCCAGGGAGGTCCTGGGGCCACCTCACAGCTAGCGTCTTCCTGACCCGAGTCTCCTAGACTCTTCGGGGCTGTAGCCCCAATGCCTGGGCTTTACTGAAGCCAGAGGGTCTGGAGGGTTGGCCGACCCCGCTGCTCTGAGGGGGGCGTTTGGATCCCAGTGGTGTGAGATCCGGAAGGCAGGCACCTGCTGTGCTCCGTCTCCCCATCTGCTCCGCACGCTGCTGTTGAGGAGTCAGGCTGGTGAGCCCGTGCTGGTCGCCGCCCGCCCTTCCCTCCTGCTGTCGCAGCTCTGGCCCCCTCTGAGTGTCCGTGGTCTCCTGTAAGCCTGCACCCTCCGGGGGTGGACACTCAGCCAGTCCCTTCCCACCTGCCTGGGACCCACCGCGTCTTGTTTCCTGTGACTGCGTCCCTCTTAACCTAAGCCCTGCCTCAACCCCGCTGCATCTCTCAGTGCTCTGGGGAGAGGGGCCAAGCGGCCCCTCTGGAACAATTGCCCCTTTCTCTCCGCATGTAAGTGATATGGAGGGGGTGCTGTTTGAAACCGGGTGCCTGCGCGAGCTCAGGGCATCCTGCCTCGGGCCGACAGCTGGGTGGCTTGGCTCCTCAGTCTCTGCATGGGGCAGCGGGTCGCCCTTCCTCCACCCCCTCTCCCTCCAGCACGTGTCACTGTGCTCTAGGCCAGGCGTGTGCTTTACACACTCAGTGGGTCAACATAGCTCCTCCACCTTTGAGGGAAGCACCATGGTCCGCACATTTCAGATAAGAAAGTGGAGGCCCAGAGAGGGCAAGTAACCCGTGCAAGCTCCCACAGCCAACAAGCAGCGGAGGTGAGAGACTCCCTGGGGCTGAACAAGGAGGCAGCCGTGGGCCCGGAGAAAGAGCCTGCCTCTCCCTGGCTGTGTGACCCGTACAAGCCTTTCCAGCCTTCTTGTTCTGTTCTGCTCTTTCTCCCGTCTCAGAAACTGGCTGTGACTTAACTAAGAAAGAAGAAGTTGACGGCCCGGCCTGGCCCTTCCTAAGCCCGGTAACTTCAGCTGTTACGGCGATTTCCTGGAGAAGGGAAAGAATAAGGTGGGCCAGCCGGTCGCCATCAAGCCTGAAGCAGACCCACCAGCTCACCAGCCAGGTAAGCTGTTGAAGAGAGGGGGCTTCTGCATGAGTCCTCCACCCTCCAAAGAGTGGGGCCGACCTTGTGCACCCCCTTCTCCATGGAGTGAGGAGCTGGGGAGAAGACAGGAGGGATGAGGCCCCCATGCCCACTGAGCCTTTCCTCTGTGCCAGGTTCCAAGGAGACAGAGGGGGCCCTAGTTCAGAGAGAATCACAGGCAAGTAAGACTTAGCCTCCGAAGAACCACAGTCAAGATGCAAAAGCCGGGCGAGGTGGCGCACACCCGTAATCCCAGCACTTGGGAGGCTGAGGCAGGAGGATCGTTGTAAGTTCGAGACCAGCCTGGGCTACAAAGTGAGCTCAAGGCTGGCCTGAACTGCATAGCGAGACCCTGTCTCAAAAAGACAAAAAAAAAAAAAAAAAGATGCAAAATGGCAGGGAGCGTACAGGATGGGGAAAGTGATGGTGGGGTGCGTGGGCGCGCGCGCGCGCGCGTGTGTGTGTGTGTGTGTGTGTGTGTGTGTAAAAATGAATATTGGATCTTTCAGCCTGGGAGTCCTGACCATCACTGTCCCTAAGGAAAGCATCCAAGCCAGCTGGGAAGTCCTGTGAAGGGGCTGCCGAGAAGGGTTCTAGAGCCAGGGCCTGAGGCTCCTGGGTGGGAAGTCTTAACACCCCAGCCACCTTGGCCTGGGCCATAACCGAAGGCCTCTCTGAGCAGCTGCGGCGGGGCTCGGGGTGCAGATCCCCAGGGGTGGAGGGAGCATCCTCTGATTCTCAGGACACTGGGCTGCAGGCTGCAGGGTCGGGGACATGGCCAGTCTGGCCCTGAAGGCCTTTGCCCAGCCGTGGGTGAAGTGCCTGGATCTCCAGTCAGCAAGAGCGACAGCGCTCACTGATCCTGAGGGCCTGTGTCTGTTCCTCTTTACTGTGTCCCCTTGGAGTGCTGGCCCTGTCGCTTGTCATCTGTGCTTCAGAGGGAGGCTGCGTGGGCAGGGCAGTAGCATCCAGGGGTCCCTCTTGGCCCACTGCAAGCTGCAGCTCACAGAGTGGAGGCCCTGGTGGGCTGGCCGGAGGCCCCACTGAACCGACTGGGTGCCCTCTCTGGGCACACCAGGGCAGGGCAGTGATGGCCCTCAGGGAGCTTCCCATCCAGAGGAAAAGGCTCAGCGAGGTCGTGGACAACACCAAGACTTCAGGGCCTGTGAAGCCCTGTGAGCCTCCAAATGGCCTGTCTCTCAAGCACCTTCACGATGGGAAAGACAGAATGTTCCGGAGACTTCTGAGAAGTTCTACCGAGAGGGCTGGAAAGGGCGGCAAGCATGGCTCCACACGGAGAAGGAAATGGGGGTGTAGCGTCGTACAGGAGGAACCCAAGTCATCAGGGAGGAGGAACAGAAAGTGCAGTTGTCAAGGAGGGCTGCTTGACAAAGCATGGGCTATCCGGGCTGTCCAGGACTCCGGGGCGAGGCTGTGTGTGGCCGCAGCAGAGACCGTGCCTGGAGCTGAGGCTGCAGGGGAAGCCTGGGCCAGCTGGGAAGCACCTGAAGGCCGCCCTGAGAATTCCGTTTGTTCCGAGGCTGCAGGGGGCCATCACAGGCTCTTGAGTCCAGCATGGCATGGCCAGAGGCATATTTTGGAGAACAAGTCGGGGCAGATGAAGGATTGGGCCTGGAGGGGGAAGATCAGACCTGCGGTTACTGCAAAGCCCAGGGTGAACTGAGTCAAGACAGGCTATGGAATGAGGTAGAAGAGATTCAAGGTGGCCGTGGTAAAAATGTTCATCTCTCAACCTTATTTGGAGCTGGATGTAACTAAATTCTAAGAATCCTTAGGACTTCGTAGACTTATATGAAGAAGTGGAAGTGTTGGATTGACTTCTGAGAAGCTTTTTTTAAATTTTTTTTGAGACAGTTTCACTATGTAGTCTAGTCTGGCATTGAATCACTATGTAGCACGGGCTGGCCTCAAACTCGTGGCGATTCTCCCTCCTCAGTCTCTCAAGTGCTAGGATTAGAGGTGTGCACCGGGCTCTGGGAAGCAATCTGGAAGGAAGGAGCGTGTCCTACTTCCTTATCTCCCCAGCTTTGCGTATAATTCAGACATTATGGTAGGAGCTCTTGGACCATGAGAATGAGTTGGAAGGAAATTGAATTCCTGAAAACTGTGTGAACTTTCCATACCAGCCCTGGCCTGCTTACATTCAGAATCATTTTATGTGAGAGCAAAATAAACTTTTATGTTGCTTCAGCCCCTGTTATTTTGGAGTTTTCTGTTAAAATGTGCTGTTCACCATTTTTGCCTTCCAAAGACGAGTACACGAGAGCCACAGTTCTATGTGTGTTCATAGGAAGAAGACCGTGTTCTTCCATGGCTTATCACGGGGGAGGGAGTCATATCACCAAGTGGTCCCATCCCCAGCCAGCTTGAAGCAGGGACAGAGGCTGCTGCTAAGGATACAGATGTGGCAGCCCAGCCGAGCTGGACCAGCCCCCGCCCCCCCCCCAGATGTGTCCCTCCTCCCCGGATCTCATCAGAGAGTGCAGGAAAGAAACGGTCGGGGGCAAGAGGTGCAGAGGGAGCCAGATTAGTTCCTCTCATGGTTGGATTCCTGGGGTAGAGGAGCCAGAAAGTCTAGCGGAGGCTTCAGCAGGCAGACAGCAGACCCCCAGCTGGCCCCGCGGGCCCCGGGCTCCTCCATGAGTCAAAGCACGCTTGGCTGCCTCTCCAGAGATCCTCTGTGCCTCCAGCTCCCCTAGTCTCAGAGACGCAGGACGGGAGCACACCGTGGGTGCTGAGAGGCCGGGGTCCGAGGGCCTGGGATGGAAGCGGGTGGTGTCTGGAAGCTGGTGCAGTTTCACACTGTCTAACACTGGGTCTGGTCAGGGATTTTTGGGGAGCCCATTTCTCCCAAACGATGAGTCCAGTGCCCCAGATAACATCACATCCCAGAACCACTTCCTTATCTTTCTTCCAGGAACCTACAGAGTTCCCTGGAATTCATAGTCATTCGTACTGAGCAGTCCCCAGCCTACGTGTGTGAGCTCATGCAGTCCTCCAGCAGGCCGGGGAGATTGTGTGAGCCCCATTTTAGCCATGAGAGCAACACAGCACAGACAGGCCAAGTAACTGGCCTCAGGTTACGCAGCTGGTGCACGGAGGAGCCGGAACCCGCACTTTAGACTACGAAGACCAGCGCCCCACGTCAGGGGAAGTGTCAGCTGGGAAGGCTTTGAGTAGCACTGTGCATGCGATTCAGCTGATGATTAGCGATGTAAGGATTTCGGGCCGTTTTCACATAGTGGTGTGGTTGATCAAAAAATATTGTGAATGTTAAAATTTTT
>NW_004955523.1:599996-607047 GCF_000276665.1 Chinchilla lanigera | reverse complement strand
AAAAAAAAAAAAAAAAAAAAATTACCATAAAAGACCCAGTGCCACGAACCCCCCTCACTGTCCTCCCCCCGGCTTTGAGCACAGCTGTCCCGTCACCCGTGCCGCTCTCTGAAGCAGGTCTGCAAGGCCGCTCGTCTCTTTTGTTGCACTGTTGCGGCCGCTTCAGGGTCCTAAGTCCATTCAAAGCGTTTCCCCTTCATGGTCGTTTTGACTTCGGGGAAGAGCCAGGAGTCTCACGGCGCCGGACCCAGGGATTGAGGTGGGTGAGGGCACAACGTGTTTCCCAAAGTCTACCTTTCCAGCGGATGGCGCTCAGCCGCTCCTTTCACCGTATTTTTTATCCTACGTTGTATTCTCTGTGCTCAGGCAAGCGGAGGAGAAAATGGAAGTCCACAGGGCTGGGTGACTCACCCAGGGCCGTACAGCCAGGGAGGACACGGGCAGAGCAGAACTCAGCCCTGGACTCCCACAGGCAGCTCTGCCCCGCCTGCTACAGGGACTCTGATGCTTAGGCCGCTTGCCACTTTTTAGATGGTGCCTCCCCCGTCCCAGGCTCCGGTGGGTCTTGGGGGAAAGGCCAAGTCCTAACACACGCCCACCCTAAAGCACCTCGAAACCCAGCCATGACAGGAAGAAGAGCTTAACAATCACCCGCGAGTCACAGAGCCAGCACTGCGGCAAGGACGGTCGGCTCGGGTCTCTCGAGGTCTCACTGCTCCCAGGGCTGTCTGTGTTTCTCCAGAGACCCAAAGTGTTCATTAATCGTGTGTCCCATTCACGAGGATTGCCAGATCTAAGTACCACCCATGCTATCATTTTTGTGTTTTTAAACACACTTAAAGGAAACGATATCAGTACCTTAAGCTTTTTTTCACTATTTTAAGCTTTATTGCTCTACCTTAAATATTACTTCCTTTAAATATTTTTAAAGGAAATTTGATCTCACTGCCTTATCCAAATCACTTGAATCATAGCTCAACGCTGCCAGTGAAGACTCTGCAGCCGAGGTCTCTCTTTGTTCAGGAGGAAACAGCAGATGTTAGTGAGGTGTTAGAGACACAGTGGCCCCTAACTGGGGCTTCCCCTTTGACACACTAGAAGGTTGGAAGGCGGTTTGGAAACAGGGCCGTTTTCTTACTTCAGGACTCAATGGGGGCTATGTCCAAGTTCAACTAAAATTCCTTCCCAATACCCTGTCTTGGTCTGGCTTCTATCCCTATCCCAGAACACCTGAAATCGGTGACTTACGAAGGAAGGGAAGGCATGTTGGCGCATGAGTCTGGAGGTCAGGGAGTCTAGGAGCAAGCCCGATGTGGGCTGGTGGGGAGGCCTTTTTCCATGTCCAGTGTGTTGGACAAAGAGGGGTCAGTGAGCTCGTGCAGAAGAGATCAAACGCAAGGGCCACCTCCCTTTTAGCACCCTGCTGTCCCTGTAACTCGCCCAGTGCCCTGGAGAATGAGAATTCACTCGTTCCCGTGAGAATTAACCCCGTCCTTCAGAAGCATGCTTCATCCCTCCGTGGACCCTCACACCCAGGCCTGTGGCAGAGCCCCCACCTTCTCAGCACTGTTTGGTTGGGGACCCACTTTCAACATGGGCTTTGGGGGCACAAACCACGTCCAAACCACAGCCACACTCCAAAACCTCTCTTTCGAACCAGTCATTCGAAAGTGAAACACCTCAAGTCTGTGGGCAGGGCAGGGGCGCCGTCTGCGGGAGCAGAATCCCAGCCGGCGAGCCGCTGGGGGCAGAATGGACAGTTCACGCCATTTTCTGTCTGGAAAGAACAAAAAGGAAAAGTAGACTTCTAAGGTTTGGCACGAGCTTTAATAACTCACAGAGAGACTTTTAAAAGCACAATCCTTATCGCTGAGACATCTGAGCACTAGCTGAGGGCTGCAGGGCCCACCCAAGGTCATCCAGCAGGGGACCCCACAAAGCCTGAGCCGAGCTCGAGCACCCTCTGTGGAGAAGTTGCTCTGTTCTCCAGAGTGCTCAAGTAGTAAGAGAAACCCGCGCCCCACTGCGGCGGAACCGTCTTTGGGACTTGGTCCCAGTGGAGAAATTTTGTACGAACAAGGCTAAGAGTTGGATCCCCAAACCAGATTCCCCTTCCCTGGGACATCTCTGTCAGATTCTGCTGCTGCCTGCGTCCTCGAGCAGTGGTGGTGAAGCTGCGGCACCCAGGCCGCAGCCTGCTGTTCATTACCATTGAAAGCTCTAAAAGCTTCGCTTTTACTGTCCTAGAAGGGACTACCGGAAAGCCAAGTCAAAATGGAAACAAACACCAAAGGAACGGGAATGGGTCAAGGGTCACAGCCTGAAATACCTGCCCCCAGTGTCGAGACCTGGGGGCTCCACAGGGACAGCTCATCCTATAGTCTGCCCCTGGCTGTGCCTCCTACGCTTTGTGGCTTCCATGATCCAGGTCAGCTGAACCTGTTTCCCAGCCCCCGCCTGGCCAGGCCTTTCCTGTGCCGACAGGTACACTTTTCACATCTGGTCTTGGCGATACTTCCCTTTCAAGAGAGACCCACCCTCTGCATCAGGGCATACAACACATTAACTTTGGCTTATATAAAAAATGAATATATAGTTAGTGTCGAAGATACAAATCAGTATAAAGGATGAAATAAACATCACTCAATCCGAGCACCCGGAGAAGACACTATTAATATTTTGTAGTATGTCCTTCTGGGTTTTTTTCTCTGCATGCATAAGCTTTCCTTATTAGAACAGAGTTGTGTTGTTGTGTTGTTTTGTAGCTGCTGTTCTCCATTCTGTCATATTCTGGAAATGCCTTTTCATGTCGTTAGTAAGAACCCTACAGCCTGTTGCTCAAAGTATGATCTGGGGCCCCACAGCACTGGTGTCAGCTGGGAGCTTGTGGAACACTGAACTGAAGCCGGACATGGTGGTACACAGCTATATAATCCCAGCTGCTTCAGAGGCTGAGGCAGGAGGATCACAATTTGAACCCAGCCTGGGCAACCCAGCAAGATCCTGTCTCAAGACAAACATTTATAAAAATGCTGTGAGTGTAACTCCAAGGTAAGCAATATAATTTGTAAGGACCTAGGTTCAGTTCCCAGCATCAAGGCACTGACTGGTAGGGAGGAAGCAGACTTTTCTGTCCCTTTCCAGACTTGTTGAATTGGAATCTACATTTTGACAAGAACCCTGGAGAACTCTCGCATGTGTTAAGTTCTGAGAGTCCTGCTGTTTGGCATAATTTTTAATGGTCATACAACTAAGGGATACTTACCACTACGTGGTTTAATTTTTCTCTTCAAACTCTCCATATTGGGCATTCTAGGTCACATGGAAGGTTTTCTCCATCACTGACAATGCTGTGATAAGAAATCTTATGCATAGTTTTTGCCTGTATCCTTTAAATTCTTAGAATTTCTGCGTTCAAGGTTTTGATGCTTGTCAGATTGCCCTACAAAATGTTTATTCTGGGTTACACCCCTTCCCAAAACGTATTATGGTGCCCTGACGTTTTTATCTGTCAGTTCCATGAAGCTGGGTCTCGGGGCTGGCTCGAACGCATTTCCTTGATTATCAGTTGGTCCAGTGGAGCATTTCTCCATGTGAATATTGGCTGTTGCATTTTTTTCTAGCTGCATGCTGGCTGGAGACTTTTACACCCCAAGTCCACCAACATAGTGCGAGATGCGCAGGGAGGGAGGCCCAAGCCCGGCCCTGCTGGAGTCCTGCACGCCGTGAACATGGACACTGTGTTTCTGGCTGGCTGAGACACAGCGAGCTTGGGCCAAAACTCAGCCTGAGAGTTGTGCCAGCCTGGACAGCGCCTGCTACAGCCCCGCCTTCTGGCGCGATGAGGCCTGGGTGCCGGCTGCCACCTAGGACGTCGCTTGCAGCCTGGGCTGGGCACCCTATGACTCCCCAGGCCAGCAGGCAGGCCAGCCAGGTGTCCTGGGGGGAGCCGGCAGCAAGGACAATTCAGGGAAGTGACCCTGCCTGGTCTTAGAACTCCTGCCCCAACAAGCATTGTGAGCCACCCATTGGCCACAGTTGCTAAAGCTGCTGACGGCGGCAGCAGGAAGTGGGGCGCTTACTCAGCGCCCCCCCAACTGCACGCGGCTGTGTCTGCTGCCTCCCTCCACCCAGCCTTCCTCCCAGCAGCGGGGCCAAGCAGTGTGTGTGGAGGAAGAGAGGGGGACCCCACCTCCCCGCTCCTGCACCTGCGCCCAGCCGGCCCTGCCACCTGTTGCCTGCCTGGGCAAGAGGCCTGCACGGGCCCTCGCCTGCAGAGCAAGAAGAGGGGCTAGGCTGTGGGGCGGGCAGGCAGGCTAGGGACGGGACGCTGCTCTGACATCCACTGAGTGAGCGTCCCTCCTTTGGCTGGCCCTCATGGCCAGCAGGATCGCATGTTTTATTACCTCCCTTTGACAAACAAGGACATAAAAGCTCAGAAAAGAAAAGTAATAATGGCCTGGCCTAGAGATTACAACTCTAAATGTTGTGGCCTCTCGTGGAACCCTGTACAGGTGTTAAGTCGTGTAAGTCTTAATCGTAGGTACAAGAGCCCCGTCTCCCCGCGAAGGAAAGCAAGGCCCAGAGCGGGGAAGGCCCCTGTTCTAGCTACACAGCCTGTGAGGGGCGATCCCAGGATCTGGTTCAAAGATGACACACCTGACGGGCGACAGTGGGCAGGAGAAGGGACCCACTGTCCTTATCACGTTGGTTCAGCCTGGTCGCCTGTGCCCTACAGGAGCACCCAAGCTGCGCTTTACATGCCCGGAGCCACAGGAGTCCTGATGCTGGGCCCCTGTCTCACGTCATCTTGTGTGTCCTCCCTTCTGGCCAGGCGTCCTCATGGGCATTTTCTCAGTGTCCAGCCTGTGTGAGGGTGTCTACCCTGCTCTTTGTCATCCTGACTCTGGGATTCTCTGGCTCTGGCTTCTTGGAGGAAGAGAGGCCGAGAGCGCATTTGCGGGGAGCGTGGCAAACCTCCTCCCAGTGGGTTCTGGAGGGGCCTCTCAAAGGGTGGCAGAAGAGCGTCTCCCAGCTGGGAGCTGGAAACGGCTGGGACTAAGCCGGCTTAGGACTGGGGGCCGCAGGACTGGTGTCTGGAAGATGAAAGGGCCCTGCTCTCCGGGACAGGGAGGAGAGCCCCAATCCTGGGCCAGCCTCAGCTCAGCTCTACCTTCTAGGGCCTGGTGGTGGCCTGGGGCTGCCCCCAGGGCCCTAGCAGCTGCTGTTCTGATGCAAGCTGTTGGCTGGGGATGCTGGGAGGGTGGGGAGGAAGGAAGGAGCTGTTCTCAGAGCGAGGGCCTCTGCGTTTCAAATCTGCAAGATAGGACTCCAGGTTCCCAACCCGATTCTCTTCTGTCCCAAGTGGGGCAAAAGGCCAGGGCTTGAAGTCTTTTGCCGTCAGGGTAGAGTCCAACAGCTAGCTGTCATGGCAACCTGCATCTCTTCAGGACTGCTCAGAAAGGCCCGTAGCCCACAGCCAGGGGCACCAAAGGCTCAGGAGTCCATGGCAGTGAGCAAGTGCACTGGTGTGCCAGGAGGAACCCCACATGTCAGGCCCCAGCCGCATCTCTGGCCCAGCCGCTTCCTTCCAGCCCCTGCCTCTTCCCGGCAGTGTCTCCTGGGCCCGGCCTGACAAAGTTGGGCCCTAGCCAAGCTGGCTGGCCTCCAGGTGGATTTGGGACAGACAGCTGGGATGTGGTGTTTCCCGCTCTGAAGAGGTGGAGGCTGGAGTTGGGGCTGTGGTGGGGCTGCAACCCTTGGCTATTGATCCCCCTCAGCTGGGGTGGTGGGGTCAGCGCTGGCTGGGATAGCTTTGGTGGGGGGGTCCCAAGGAGGGATTTGTCAAAGGACTCAGGCCAGGTGGCCCCCACACCTCCACCTGTCCTCTTTCTAGTAAGAAACAAATGGCTGCTGCCCTGAGGCCTGAATGGGTCCTTCTGGGGGAAACACCAGCCAGCCACCCCAGAGCTCAGCTGTGTCCTTGCTCCCCCGGGAGGACAGCGCCGCTCCTCCGCAGGGGCAGGGCTGCAGGGCTCAGGGCAGCATTGAGCACCGTCCACCGCCTCTTCTTCGCCTGTCCCAGGGACCTTGGCGTGGCTGCCTGAAGGCCTCCATTCTGGCTCAGACACTGTGCTCAGCTCTGCGGGGCACCCACACGCCTGCGCACGGCTGCAGGGCTCAGCCCTACCGCTCTTCCCGCCCTTCCTTATCCGGACACCGCCAGCCCATCCTTGAGGCCCGCGGGAAGCGGGAAGCTGTCCCAGCTCCTCTCTGCTGTGCTGGATGCCGCTATTCACCCCCTCTCCGGCCCCTTGTTCTGGAGTGCAGGGCAGACGCCTGCACGGGGCAGATGGTCCTCAAGGATGGACCCTACAGCTTTTTTATTTTTTTATTTTTTTTGAGACAGGGTCTCGCTAAACAGTTCAGGCTGGCCTTGCGCTCATTTTGTAGCCCAGGCTGGTCTCGAACTCACAATGATCCTCCTGCCTCAGCCTCCTGAGTGTTGGGATTACAGGCGTGCGCCACCACGCCCGGCAGGACCCCACAGCTTTTGAGCAGCACCCAGTGCATGTCACATACGCTTGAAGTGAGCAGTGGCTGACAGCCTCCCGGTCATGTCCCTGTGTGTGCACACAGGTGTGTTCTGCGTGTGGATGGAGATGAGCAAGCATGTGCACGGGACAGGGCCTGTGTGTATTTCGGAAGTGTGTGGGAATAATTGCCTCTCGAAAGCAGGGATTCATGTGCGCGTGAACATACATGTGCAGGTGAGTCTGTACACGCGTGCTGAAGCACATGCATGCACTGTGTGTGGTGAAGTACAAGTGACGAGGGCTCTCTCGGTGCATGTGGCTGTGGGCACAGGGGTGTGCTTCCTTCTGCCCAGGCCGGGGCACTGGGGGGCAGGTCAGCAGCCTTCGACACCCCTTCCCCGCTTCCAGGGCAGAGAGGAGAGGCTGCACACTGCGTCCTGCCCTTCAGCAGAGACAGGTGAAGCATTCCTGGGCAGGTGCTCGGCCACAGCACGGAGCAGCTGTGAGTGGCAGGG
>NW_004955523.1:589641-599381 GCF_000276665.1 Chinchilla lanigera | reverse complement strand
TGTGCAAGTCGGGTCCTGCAGGAGATGATGGCACTGCCCCGGTCTCCCGGCAACGGCATCCGTCTCTGGGCCTGAGAGGAGCTGGGCCTGTGTGCCTGCTGGTGGGGCTGGTGAGGGTCAAAGCACCAGGAGATGCCCGAGCTTCGGTGTCCGCTCTGGGGAGCGAGCTCCAGAGGAAGAAAGTAACAGGTTACTGCTGGGGGTGGGGCGTGTTCATGTGAACGCACAGTAGATGAAACAGGAAGTGCAGGGTTAAAGAGCAGCAAGGAAGACTCAGGTTAGACCTTCGGAAGACGCCCTTCATCACGCCACAAGTTCGGGGTCTACAAAGATCCCACTGACAGGATCTGCATACTCCATGAGGACGGTGGGAGCGGCTGGAGGCAGGAGACTGCCCCTGAGGCCCTGGAGAAATCTCCCCCACACCTTCCCAGCTTGCCTCTGCCCTGCAGCTCTGCGGGGGCTGCGAGGAGAGGCCAGGCCCTTGTCCTCAGCTCCTCCCGGGGACCTTCTTACCCTCCGCTTCCTGCCGCCCTCTTCTCACCTCCGAGTGGCCGCCCCACGGTGCCCCAGATGGCTTCATCCTCCCCGCTGCTGTTCCAGGTTCGGGACTAAGCCACAGTCTCCCCAGGGCCACCCCCGAAGGCCGAGCCCAGCCGGAGCTCAGCCCCGCCTGGTCCCTGGAGTGCAGCCTGGGCTTCCCGCCCACAAAAGGTGCTGGGCGGGGTGTCTCAGTGGGCACCCTCCCTCTGCCAGGGTGGTCCTTAGGGGCAAGGGCCACCGATGGGCCGGACGCAAGGAGCCGTGGGGACCACCACCTCCTACTGGGGTCCCCTGCTCTTCAGGGCTTTGGAGTCCCTCCTGTCCTTTTCCTGGTGACTTCCTCTTACTCCCTGTGGAGTGACCCGTGAGAGAGGACACGTGGAGGTGCTCAGGCAACGCAGAGCCTGGGTGCACCCCCTCAGCCCTGTGCGCCCTCCTCTCCTCCCGGAGCCCCTGTGCCTTCCCTGGGAGGTCTGACCCAGGCAAGCTGAGGGACAAGGGAGGAGGTCATTAATCACCGTTATTTATTATTTCTTATGTAATAGGGTGTTACAAAACATGCAACCTGTACCAGGCTCGACAGGGACTGTGGGAAAGATGGTCCCTACCAGTACAAGCTTCCTGTGGGGTGAGCAGATGGCTCAGGTGCCATCAGGCGACCTGCAGAGCGGCTGGGAAAGGGGTGCCAGCTGGGCTGGGCTCTGGCTGGAAGTGGCTCTGACCAGCTGTGGCTGGAAAAAAAGAAAAGGGAGGAGGACAGTGGTGGATGGGATGTGACGAAGCCTCTCTGGGAGCCTCCCGGAGGGAAGTAGCTGGGTCTGGGGCCCCCGCTGCCCTGCCTCAGACTCAGACAAGCTCTGGCTCCAGGGTGGCCTGGGTCACAGCTGGAGTTGTCACAATATTGACCCAGAAGGAGATAACATCCAAAGGGCTTGGAGTCTCAGTTGGACAAGGAGGGGGATGTCACAGGAAAAGATCTCTGGCCCCTGGGGGGATCAAACTAAATAGGGCTTTAATAGGTCTCTTCCAGCTCAGATTTCATAGATAATTGGAAGCAGGTCCAAGCTGAGCAGAGTGGGCGGCCCTAGTGGGCTGCAGGGAGGCCAGCCATCCCGGGGACAAGGGGCACTCAGGCAGAGTCGGAGATGCCACCCACACATCCCACCACAGCCACGGCCATAGACATGCGTCTCACCTTTACTCTGCTCCAGAAGAGCTGCTGTCTGAACTCCCTCAGGGATCAAGAAGGTAGATATGTAGGGGAAAAAACCCCACGTCAGTCTATTTCCCAGTCTGCTTGCTGGGAAAAAGAACCACATGTCCTGAGCATCCAAGTAGCTGTCCATCCATCCATCCATCTGTACATTCACACATCCATCCACCCATCTGCACATCCATGCACCCATCCATCCCTCTATCCAACAAATACACATTAATATTTAAAGTTGGCCAAAACCTTGTGAAATAAAATCCTTGCTTTTTGAATTACAAAGAAGGTATGTACTTGTTGAAACAAAAATCAAAATATGTCAGGCATGGTAGCACATGCCTCCAATCCTAGCACTCGGGAGGCTGAAGCAGGAGGATCACCACAAATTCAAGGCCAGCCTGGGCTATATAGTGAGTTCAAGGCCAGCCTGGACTGCATAGTGAGACCCTCTCTTAAAAAAGAAAAAGAAAAAGAAAAAATGCTAATACTGACGTACGTTAAATGAAAAGCAAAAATCTTCCCCCATGTACCCATTACTCTGTCCTCCCTTACCAAACCCACAGTCCAGGAGCAAACTTTGTATACTT
The DNA here is from genome assembly GCF_000276665.1 of Chinchilla lanigera. Classification (NCBI taxonomy): domain Eukaryota; kingdom Metazoa; phylum Chordata; class Mammalia; order Rodentia; family Chinchillidae; genus Chinchilla; species Chinchilla lanigera. The sequence goes on along the minus strand of NW_004955523.1, from coordinate 597,041 downwards.
CAGTGGACAAGCATTTTCAGTGTATTCTATTCTATCCTGCTGTTTTCACTCAGCAGTGCAGTTAATAGGTAGCGTGTAGAGTCCTTTATCTGGGTTTAAGCATGAGAGATCTGGAAGGGCGGTGGCTGTCCCAGTGACGTAGGGGAGAAAACTCCCAGCCTGAAAGATATCTGGGACGAGTTCGTGTTCTCTAGAAATCGAAGAATGAATGTAGGGAACAACGGAGGTTAAGAGCAGAATAATTATTGGGGAAAGAAAGCTTCTGTCCGAGAGAGGGACAGTAGGGAGCCCCAAGTGGGTTGCCCTGGACCCTGCCTTTTCTAGGAACTTTTATAGAGCAAAACCACGAGGTGAGGCAGGTCCAAGGTGGAAAATAAGGGAACTCGCTCGGTGGGCATGGGGTGGGACAAAACTGTGACCAGCCAATAAGATTACAGGTAAAATTGTTCAGATAAAATTGATTAAATTGGGATCAAATAGGGAAGCGAGTCACGCAGCAAGTGGGCATGAATCCAGGACAGGGGCCTTTCCTGTGGGGGGTTGGGCTAGTGCCTCTTCCTGGCTTTTTCGAAGTCATCGCTACCTATTTGGAATATCGATCCCTGAGGTCCGTCCCTAGGGAAGTATGTGGGCGCATCTGTTTAATCTTTTGTCCACAGGCAGGAGGTGCTTGTCTCCCCCACAGCTGTAAGGTGTCTCATCTTCCGCGCTGGCTCCCCCGAGGGCCTGGCCCTGTCTGACTGCCTATAATACTTCTATCTAATTCAGATGCCTACAACACCAGCTTGCACAGCCAGGCCTCCAGCCTGTTCCCTGGGAAAGTGGATGCCGTGGAGCAGAAGGGTAGAACCCAGGAGGGAGGATTAGGATGGGAGATAAAGAGGGGCTGGAGAGCGAGGTCAGAGCGGGAGGCCCGGGCGGGGTGCAGGGCCTGCTTGGAATGCAGTGGGTTGCTCTCAGGGGCCTGCAGGCACTGGCGCTCTGCTCGGACACAGGGGCCCAGGGCCCTGCAGGCCTGGGCAGGGCAGGACTGGGAAGCTGGCAGAGGAGAGGTTTTCAAGCCAGACCTGGAGAGAAGACAGGAGGGAGGCTGTCCAGCCCAGAGCGCCTGGGACGGACACGCTCCCCGCTTGCCAGCCCCTCTCCAGGGCGCTTCTTCCTAAACCATCAGTGGGCGCTGGCTGCTGTAGTGCTGACGAGAGGCACGTGCTCTCCCTCAGGGCCACTGTCCACCTCTCCTTGGGGTCCAGCCACCTGGTTTGCAGCGGGTCCAGCAGTGCAGGGGACAACCCTTATCCCAGTCAAGACCCACAGCAGCCAGGAGCAGCCTCCTTTCCCGAGGCCCCGGGCACCTACTCAGGGAAGGGGAGGGTGGAGGCTGGTCCGGCCTGGGCCTCAGCCTGAAACGTAAACAAGGCAGACTCTCCAAAGGTCGTGACCTAGAGGCCTCCACATCAGACCGGTACCCTTCCTCTCCCTGCCTGGGACCGCCACGGGAGGGAGCCCACTAAGCCAGGGGCACGTAGAGGGTATGCCGGGAAGAAAGCACCCCGTGTCCTCCTGGGCTGACTCGGGCCGCCCACCCAGGCCTGCGCGTTGCGCGGTGCACACACGGATGCAGCACAGAGACATCCGAGGAAGCTCAGCCGCCTAGCACCAGCGGCAAGGGGTGATGCCTCCCTCGGAGGCAGGAGCGTGGACTGGGGATCTTTGGAGAGCTCTGTACTCCACGGCTATCTGGAAGGGTGCTCGCACAGGCACCACCCATGCCGCAGAGGTCGCAGAGACGGTCTCCTCAGCACTTAGGCAGCGGGGAAGGACTCTGATCCACTCAGCTCGCCGGTTTATTTGGCAAATCTACTCTGAGCCAGGTGCCGGCACGGGTACCAGGCCCCCGTGGGAATCAGGGTAACGGTCCCTGAAGTGCTCATCTTCCACAGGGGCCGGCGACTCCCTGAGGGGTCTGCAGAGTGGTCTTCAGCCCGGCGAGGGCCACACTGCGGGTGGAGACCCTGCATCCCCGCCCCAGCCAACGCCCTGCTGATCAGGAACCAGAGAAAGCGGATGTCTCTTCTCTGCCCATGGCCCACTCCTCCCCTCACGGTTCTGGCCCTGGCCAGGGCCCCGGGAAGGAAATCAAGACAGGGCATTGAGCGTCCATTCGCAGACTAACCCGACCAGCAGCGCAGCCCCTGCCCCGCCCCGCAGACCGTGGCGGCTGTCAGGCCCGGCCCGTGCCTGGTTGCCGGGCCAGTTACTGTGGCCCTAATCACCGTGGTGGCGGTGGCGGTGGTGCTGCAGCGTTAACAGCTGTCTGCCCGTCGTCTCCTTCCTGGGGCGTCGCGGAGGGGATGACCCCTTGCGGCTCTCCTCGAAGGAGCATGAAATCGGATCCCAACAACAGCCTGGTGGCCGCCGTCCAGGGTAACGCCTGGCTCCCTCTTGCTGCCTGCTGGTCTCCTGTGTGTTTGCCTGGCTCTTCCTGCCATGAGGCTGAGAGCCCACCAGGACGCCCCAGGAGCGCACATCTCCCGAGCACGAATGCCCATTGTTCCCTTCAGCCGGCACGGCCAACAACGGAGCTCAGGAAGGCGGGCACTCCCTGCCAGCCAGAGCAAATTAGGTGCCGGGACGTTGAGGTCTGGTTGGCATTTCCTGTGTTGGCTTTGGCTGGTGAGGCCAGGCCAGTGGGCTGCCCTCTTGACCTAAGCCAAGTCAAACAGGCACGTCCCAGACTCTCAGGCCCACTCACTTCTGCCCTGTGCCCCACAGGGAGTCCTGTTCCGGAAAAAAGGTCGCCCTCCCTCCTTGGTTCATACTGAGCAGCCTTCCCTGCCTTGTACGGTGCTCTGACAGCCTGTGGCCTGGCCAGCCCCCAAGCGGACTGTCCCCGAGCCGATTCCTCAGGCTCAGGAAGGAAACCCATGCAATTCGAAGACCTTTGAGTCTTCCAGGGCTTTCTGGAGTGGCGAGCTCCTCTGCATGCGGGGCCTTGAGGCCACTACTCCGGGAGTTCAGCTGCGGCTCTGAGTTCCTTAGATCTCTAACTCCCAGTTTCCCAAGACCTGTCCTTTGTCCCTGAGGAGCCGGAGCACCTGGGCTCAGGAACCAGCAGGAGCTCCCATCCGGTCCCTGGAAGGGCTGCCTTCACCTGCAGCCTCCAGCTTTGCTGGCCCTGGTTCTCAGCCCATGTTTTCTTTGGCACTGTTCTCCGGGACACCAGATTGTCCAAAACAAGACAACTCCGTGATCCTTATTTTCCCAAAGAGCAGAGTATGTAACACAATCAGTCCCTTTGTGTACGGTACAGTCCCAGGCCGCCCCCTCACTGGTTGTCCCCATCCCAGCCCCAGCCAGGCCCCTTGGGAGCCTAAAGTGCAGTTCGTTCTCTGTGGCTAGAGGTCTTAGACCTAGGATTAGGCCGGGCAGGGAGGGCAGAGCCAAATCCCAGCGCGAAGACCATCTGCTGGTCCACAGCAGCCCCTTCCCCTTGCCCAGTCTTAGCGTGGCAGCAGAGTGCTTGGGAGAAGAAGCGGACACAGGAATATCGTAGAGCACAAGCTGACTGTGAACCCCGCCTCTGCCGTGCACCAGCCACGCGTCTTGACTAAGGCAGCACGTGGCCATGCGACCCAGGTCCCTTGTCAGCAGAGTGGGGGTGATGAAGGGAAACAGGGTTTGTCCAGGAAGGCAGTGGACACTGCGTTGAGGAGACCCTTCACAAGTGGGTGTTGTTTTGCTTTGTTTTTTGAGACAGGGTGTCCTTTTATACGGCAGGCTGCCTTGAACTCACCCTGTAGCCCAGGCTGGCCTCAAACTCAAGGTGGTCCTCCTGTTTCAGCCTCCCGAGTGCTGGGATTACAGGCATGCACCACCACGCCTGGCAAATGGCACTGTTTTTGCAGCTACCCTTCTCATAGGGTTGGCTGGGCAGTTGCTAAGGAGTCTGCAGACTGATCCTGGGCCAAGGTTAGACCACATCTAGAACCCAGACCTTGCGCCCCCACCCCACTGGTTGCTTCCTTGGCCCCAGGCTGACTGTACTGCCATCTCCCTGGGGAGGCACAGGGCCGGGCTGGCTCTACCGAATCGCCTGCCCCATGGCCGGACTTGCCAGCCCATTTAGACAGAGTGGTCTTGTGAGGCGCTGGAAGGGGATGACTGGGCCCTGGAGCTCTGCTGGTGGTGGTCTCTGCTCTCTGCAGGGAGTGACAGGGTGCCGTGCAGCAGGGCAGGCTCTTCCACAGCAGGCTCTAGCACGATCAGAAGCCTGCTGAGGGCAGGGTGAAGGAAGGAACAGGCTTGGGTTCCCCGCACTGCTCCATGGGAGAAGCAATTCCCATAGCTTTTCTGGAAACTTTGGGTGATACTGATCAAGAGATAAAGGAGTCCTATCACTTGATGGGAAATTCCATTTTGCACACTTTCCCTTAGGCAACCATGTGAAATACCTAAAGTCAGCCGAGGTTTCAAGAAGGCCCATTAAAAATGTCTCCAAAGATGTGCTCCTCTGCTTCACTTAGAAAAGCTAACAAACAAACAAAATGCTTTGCTATCCAATGGTGGGAGACTAGGTAAGTACTATTACCCTCCTTCCATCTCCACAAGGAACTAAACAGCAAGCACTGAAAATTATGTTTAGGAAAAAATGTCTAATGACATGACAACACCCAAGTAAAAAGTCAGGATATTTAACTAATGACAAGGCCTAATCTCATCGTGTTAAGAAAACAGATTATGCCTGGGAAAAAACCAAACTGACACACAATGAAATATTACTCAGCCTTAAAAAGGAAGTTCTGACACATGGTACCACATAGGTGAACCTTCAAGAAGATAGGCCATGTGGGGCCAAGGATATAGCTCAGTGACATAAGCGCCTGCCTGGCAAGCGCAAGATCCTGAGTTTGATTCCCTGTACCAAAAAAAAAAAAAAAAAAGCCGGGGGTGGTGGTGCATGCCTGTAATCCCAGCACTCGGGAGGCTGACCAGCCTGGGCTACAAAGTGAGCTCAAGGCCAGCTTGAACTGCATAGGAGACACTGCCTCAAAAAGACAAAAAAAAAAAGAGAGAGAGAGAGAGGCCACGTGAACTAAGCCAGCCAGAAAAGAACAAATGTTGTAGGAGGTACCCGGTGGGGTCACCAAGGCCAGTTTGGGAGGACGGAAGTTCTAGAGGTGATGGTTGCACAGCTACGCAAATGTAGTGAACTGTATCCTTACACATGGGTAAAAAAGCTAATTTCAGGTGATCCATATTTTACATTTTAAAAACACAGGTTCCGGGGAGGTATGTCAAAATGATCTCCGTATTTCTTTGTGACGGGATTGTGGGTGATCTTCGTTTTATTCATTTCGGTTTCCAATACCGTCCCCCGGTAAGTGAGGGTTTTCCTTTTGTTTTGTTTGCTGCTTGTTTTAAGGAAGCTGCTCCAGCATCTCCCAGATGTGTGGCGGGCGGGGGCAGGGGCTGGGCCAGCTGCAGCCAAAAGCAGGAGAGCTGCAGCCTGCGGGGCGGGGCGCTGAGGAGGGCTCCCCAAGCTGTCGCTGCCCGAGGCGGCGCCTCTGCTTCCCTCTGCACAGGTCTTGCTCCATCCTCTCCCCAGGAACAGCCTGCCACCAGCCTGAAGGGCTGCCCCGGGGGGCTGCGGGCTTGGGGCTCCCTCGCAGCGCCCAAACACCTTCGGGCCGCTGCTCCGCCCCAGCCCAGCTGCGAAAACAACGGCCCCTGGCCGAGCGGTGACGGCGCGGTGCAGGCTGCACGTGCGCGCGGAGCGGCGATGGGGCCCGCAGCCCCAAGATCTAGGCGCAGCGTGCATGGGGAGGGGGAGCCTGCCTTCCCGCTTCGCTGGGAGGCCTGTGGGACTGAAGGCCAGCACTGCCAGTGGCCTCCCTGGCTCCCTGGGGACCGAGGAGGGGTGGGAGGGAGGAGGGAGGAAGTCAAGCCGCTTGGGAACCCGCTGAGCCAAGCCGTGGGTAGGAGGCGGCACCATACTGGCTCCTGGGCGGCCAGGGCCAGGCTTTCCCACGGGTGCTACCGGCCGCTGGGCTGTGTGGAGCCACCGCTGCAGGTGGGGCCTAGGAGCCTGGAGAGGTTTCCTCGCTGTCCGCCTTCAGAACCAGGGGGGCCCGCTCTCCGCCCCACTTGCACGGCCCTTGGGGCCTGAAGCTCACTTCACCACACACTCTCACCTGCTGGCTCCTCAGCCATGAGACAGGGACCCAAGTCCTACAGCACCATCACCCTGAGGGCCTCAGACCCGGGCACAAGCCTGCCTCAGTTTGATCCCTAGAAGTCACTCCTCCCACTCGAACAGGAAGGGCCAGATGTTGTGGAGACAGAAAGAAGCCGGGCTCTGCCCCCGCTAGCGGTGTGGCTGGCACACCACCACCCTCTCTCGGCCTCAGCTTGTACCGGTGAGATGAAGGTGGTGACACCGGCCCTGTTGAAGGCTTAGAGGTCATTTCTATGAAGTCTCTGGCACAATGGAGGTGCCTGACCATGCTTCCCTTGTTTTCTTTTTTTTTTTTTTTTTTGCAGTACTGAGGATTGAGCCCAGGGCCTTTGCACTGACATACTTATTTTTATTTATTTCTTTATAGACATGGACTCGCTAAGTTGCCCTCCTACCTCAGCCCCCAGATCTCTGGTATTACGAGCATGCGGCACTGTGCCCGGCCTTCGCTGTGATTCTTATTACCAAAACCCCAAAACGAAATCAGCTGAAATCAGGAAGAACCTTCTGACTTCAGGTCTTAGCTCAGCTATTCCCACCCGCTAATCTCTCAGTGCGGGGAACACACTTTAGCAGCCCCCACCCCAGCACCATCACACACATGCTCAGGTCAAACACCGGTTGACCGAACTGTACTCTGAAGTTAGACAATGACTATCTGTTGTCAGGATGTTCCTGGCTACAGGCATCAAACCAAGGGTGGAAACTCTTCCTGGGACACAGGAGCCAGATGGCAGAGGGTGAGCCTCAGGCCTGTGGGAGCTGCCAGCAGCTGCCGTCTGCAGGTCAGTCACGCAGGGTCATGTCGGCCCCAGCAGTGGCGAAACACTGCTAGGACCTCAGACGGAGGTATCCTGACTGGGTGACACAATGTGCAGTCGCTGCTCTGAACCAGTCTACGGTGGTTACAGCAAGCGTGAGTCCTTGAAAGAGCAGTTATCAGGAGCAAAGCTGGCATTAAGCTGGGCATCGTGGCACACACCTGTAATTTCAGCTGCTTGAGGCTCAGGCTGGAGGATCACAAGTTCAGGGCCAGCCTGGAAAACTGAGCAAGACTTTGTCTCAAAAAATAAAAAGGGGAGGTAGCTCCATGGTAGAGTGCCCTAGATTGAATCCCCACCGCAGAGAGGGGAATAGGGAGAGAGAGAGAGAGAGAGAGAGAGAG
>NW_004955523.1:582956-589391 GCF_000276665.1 Chinchilla lanigera | reverse complement strand
TTTTTTTTGGTTTTTCTCCGGTACCAGGAACCGAACTCACGACCTTGCGCTTGCCAGGCAGGCGCTTTGCCGCTGAGCTAAATCCCCAGCCCCCTTACTTGATCTTTGACATCACAGTTAGGTCTTCATTAAGAATACAGAATCACTTTTCATGGAGAATTTTTAAACTTTTTTCCAATGAGCAATGGACATCCAAACCTACCACTTTACAACAGTAGTACAACGCTTTAGAACCTTTAAGACTGTTACCTTTCATCAATAGTCACTTACCGTTGTCGTCACCAGCAGACAAGGTCACTGAGTTTGTGCGGGGCAGACTTGAAGCTGCTGTACGACTTCTGAATCAAAGCTTTTAATGATTGATGCTCAACGCCACTGCTGCCATAGCTGAAGCAGTAATTGACCCCACATTTCTTTGTCGGTGATCACAGCCTAGATTAGCTTTTCTCTACCTGTATGCTTAGGAGAACAGAGCTATCAGCTGTGGAATCACTGACCTGCTGAGCACAGTGAGCTTACTGATAGCCTGTTGTAGACATGAAAAGGAATAAGAGTTAAGAATTAACGGAAAGTCAAAATCCTCTACAGCGTAAGGGGTGATGATGTTTATCATTACTGAATTTCCTCTTATATACTAGCTGTTTTCTTTTCTTTTTTTTTTGGTTTTTTTTTTTTCTGGTACTGGGAATCCAACTCACGACTTTGCACTTGCCAGGCAGGTGCTGTGCCACTGGGCTAAATCCCCAGCCCCCCTACTAGCTGTTTTCTGTTTTCAATATGGTGGTTGGTCTAAAGGTGCTCAATCAATATTTCTAACAAATATATATATATATATATATATATATTTTTTTCTGGTACCAGGAATCGAACTCATGACCTTGCGCTGTGCCGCTGAGCTAAATCCCCAGCGCCCCCAAAATATGGAAGGCTTCACGAATTTGTGTGTCATCCTTGCGCAGAGGCCATGCTAATCTTCTCTGTATCGTTCCAATTTTAGTATATGTGTTGCCACTGTAACATATTTAATATGATGATTATGTAGACCAACTGTTAACACACAATAAGGAATATTAATAGGGAATTTCTTTTTTCTAATTGCATGCCCTGGTACCTGTGTCTGTCATTAGAATTTCCCTACAAATTCCCGGTAACTGACCATGCTCAAGTGGCAGGGAATCTCAAGAACACAGCCAGATTCTACAGAAATCGAAACCCACATTTGGACCAAGAAAAGCATCTTTCCATAATTTAGCAGAAGCAACCAAATAACGAACTCCTACGTTAGCTGAGAATAGGGTTGGACTCCCTGGAAGACAAAAGTGAGCCTTAGCCAGGACTCAAGTGACTCAAACAGTTATGCAGAAGGAGACTGTTGAGACCCAGGGGGCTCTGCCTTCAGGCACGGCTGGCCCTGAGAGCCTGCATCCACTTGTTCCGCTTCGTCAGCTCACTTGCGTTCCCCCTCGCTCCAGGACTTGGCGCTGCTGCTTCTCTGAAGCAGTTGCCTAACTTTCTTCTAACCAGTAAGCTCTCCTCGTGAGCTAGGAAGAGTGGCCACCGACAGTCCAGAGCCTCCCTCTCTACAGCAGATACTCTACACTTGCTTTCTTCCAGGGTCTGTTTAGCAAGTTGCAGGGGAGGTCTTGCTGGCTTTGTACCAACAGTCATATGACGCGTGGGTGTTGGGCCGGTCCTGGGTGGTCTGCCACGCCTGTGGTGAGGGGCACTTGGGACACCAGGAGGCACTGGGATCGACGCTTCCACTGAAATCACATGGGACAAGGAGCGGCAGTTCCCCACGGAAAGGGGGTGCGGAGCAGACAAAAACAACAGGTGTCCGCGACAATAGCACTTGTTCTCAGGTTGCGTGGAGACATGACTTATCCACCAAAACAATCGGCCAGGGATGACAACAGTAGTATGCTCACATGGCCAACTGTTGAGTCAAAGCCCTTCAGGAAAAGGAAGTGATCTTATGGTCTAAAGGAGATTCCTTAGAACAGCAGGAGAAAGACGCACGTATTCTGATAGCTTCGCTCCCTCCAGCTGAGAGTCGTCATCATAACCACGTCATCTCCATGTTAAGTTCAGGAAACATTTGCTAGACCAGTGATGGGGCGGGCTTAAAATTGGTTAATGCTCAGGGAGAGCTGAAGGATTTTCAACAGTATCACACTCCTGCGTAAGAACATGAGCTTAATGAAGAATTTCTTAGTTTCTTTTTTCTTACAAATAACTTTCATTTCTGATTATAAATAACATCTATTCATTATGGTGTTTTTGAACACCTGGTGTTTTGTATCCAGAACAGAACACAAATAAAAATAAAAATCACTTAACACTGACTAGAATTGGGCGTGACTGCAAGTGATAGAAACCCCCAAACAGTAGTGGCTTTAGGAAGACTCAAGTTTATTTTACATGAAGTCCAAAGAGAAACAGTCCAGGCTGGTATGGGAACGCCACCCCCAGAGACCTCAGGGTGCCCGCACTCCTGCCAGCCCACTGCCCTGCTGTCCCTTCAGCCCGCTCAGGAGGAGCAGAAGTGCAGCGAGCAAGAGAAGGCTGACGACCCGCCCCAGCTCTCTCCGGGAAGCAGCAACACAGCACTGCACCCGCCATCCCACTGTCAAGAACATCGTCACATGCCCACATCTACCTGCTGAGGAGGCTGGGAAGTGCATTTTTATTCTAGGTGTCTGTTTGCTCAGCTGAAATTCTATTACTCTAGGAAGGGGGAGGGCTGGGGATGTGGCTCAGTGGATAGCCCTTGGCCTTGCATCCACAAGGGCTTGGGTTAGATCCTCAGCATCACAAAATAAAAAAGGGGTGGGGCGACTAGTTGGAGGGCAACGAGGGATCTGGGATAAACGTATGATTATACTACACAGAGATCGCCACTACCAGCATGTATCTCACATATCATGAGATGTGTGTGTACACATATATATGAACACATATACTCATAAATGTACATATATACTTATAAAATCATGTATATGTAATATATATATATAATTTTTAAAAACTGAGGTCCTACCAAATGTATCATTTTGTAACCTGCTTTTTTTTTTTTTTTTAAAGAATTACAGACTTTAGTCTCTTCTTAAAATCTATTTAAAGCTAAGTGTGGTGGTACACACCTATAATCTCAACACTCAATTCAAAACAAAACAAAACAAAAAATAGAGAAAAATATGGCAAAAATTCAAAACACTCAGGAGGCTGAAGTGAGAGGACTGCTGCGAGTTCAAGATCTGCCTGGACTATGTCGTGAGACAGTATCTCAAATAACAAATCATTTTTTAAACCATTAAAAAAAAATCTCAAAATCTATTTTAACATTGAGTCACTTATAGTTATTAAGATACTGATCACTCCAAAGGTAATGTTTTATAATTTTCTTTTAAATATATACATTTTTATGTTTTGTGTTTTGCACATAAGATTTCTTCATCTTGGTTATCTCAAAATCTATTTTAACATTGAGTCACTTATAGTTATTAAGATACTGATCACTCCAAAGGTAATGTTTTATAATTTTCTTTTAAATATATGATTTTATTTTATAAATTCTGTTTAGAAATATTTTTGTACTTTTTGGTAGTCCTGGGGCTGTGACTCAGCGGTGGAGTGCTTGCTTAGCACGGATGAGGTACTGAATTTCATCTCCAACACTGCTATGAAGACAGTTTTAACCGTTTATTGTGAATTAACTACGCATGTGCAGGAGATTACACAGGAATGCGCAGCCTTCTTTCTCCTTACTCCTCCCCCAACCCCCTTCAGTGGTAGATGGCACCATCTTATTCAGCAATGGTGTCATATCCAAACCAAAAAATTGACGTTGGTAAAATCTGCAGAGCTTATTCAGGTTTCACCAGCTGAACATGTACGTGTGTGTGTGTGTGTGTGTGTGTGTGTGTAGCGCTATGCAATCATGGGTAACCACTACCACAATCATCAAGAAACTCGGCTGTGTTATCCCAAGACTCCCTTGTGTTACTCCTTTATGGGTATATCCATCTCCCCCCACCAACCCTAACTCCTGGTCTACTTTTTACCTCTATAATCATTCTATTTCATAAATGTTACATGAATAAAATTATGTAGTACTGTACGTATACTTTTAAGATTAAGGTTTTTTTTTACTGAGCATACTTTCCTTGAGGTTTATCTAAGTTGTTTGATATGTCAACATTTTGTTTCCTTTTATTGCTGAGTAGCGTTCCACCATTTAGATATACTGTACAGGTCTGTCTGAACTTTCACCAACTGAGGACATTTGAGCAGCTTCCCATCTTTGGTTATGATGGTTAAAGCTTCCATGGGCACTCACGTACAAGTTCCTGTTTGGACAATCTTTCTCTGAGAAAAATGATGGAAAATGCTGTTGCTGGGTTGTATTATAAATGCATAGTTTTGAAAGAAATTGCCGAATTATTTTCCAATGTGGTTTTATGCAGCTTGCCTTTTACACTTACCATATTTTCTCAACAGCTCTCCTAATCTTTAAGCATTTCCTACTTTGTTATTCTTTAAAACATGCTATTCCATTATACTACTGCACTGTAATGTCCTAAATCAATCTCCTAATTTTTAACATTTAGGTTTATTTGGTTTATATTACAAATAGTAGTGATAAACATTATTGTGGATTATTCTTTGTGACTGTTTCTAATTATTCACTAAAAATAAATTTCTAAACATGGATATGGTTATTCAAAGGGTATGAGTGAATGTTTTAAATTTTTTTGCTATGTCTCCCCAAATTATTCTACTTAAGGTGGTTCAGGTTGGGCATGGTGGTGCACACCTGTAATCCCAGCACTCAGGAGGCTGAGGCAGGAGGACCACTGTGAGTTCAAGGTCAGCCTGGGCTACAAAATGAGTTCAAGGCCAGTCTGAACTGCATAGTGAGACACTGTCTCAGAAAGGCAGAAAGAAAAAGCGGTGGGAAAAGTGCTTGAGCCGAGCATAGTGGCACACGACTGTAATCCCAGCACTTGAGAGGCTGAGGCAGGAGGATCACTGGGAGGTCGAGGCCAGCCTGGGCTACAAAGTGAGTTCAAAGCCAGCCAGAACTGCATAGTGAGGCCCTGTCTCAAAAAGACAAAAATAAAATAAAATAAAATAAAAATTGAAAAATTAAAAATTAAAAAAAAGTGCTTGAAATACTCTTATAACAATACATGAAAATTGGGGGAAAGTTTCTAAAAATATTAGTATTGCAACACAAATGATAGGCAAAGGGTTGGTAGCTTAATATACAAATAGAATTCAAAATCAAGTAGAAAATGATAAACACCCAATATCTTAGGCTGCAAGCAACGGCAAACTTCATTCAAAGTCATATAAACAAGAAAGAAATGTATCATTTCACATAAGAAGTCTAAAGGTCGGGCAACTTTTGGATTTGTTTATTTTGCACTCTGACTTTAATATAAGACACCATAGTACATAAACCAATTATGCAGATCTGAAACCAGACTATTGATTTGAAATCCTAGCTCTTCCACTTGCTAGGTGTCTGCCTCTAAGCAAGTTACTAGCCCTATTTATATGTTCCCTCTCTTGAAAGTGGTCACGGAAAATGATTCCTCTTTCCACACTGTTATAAGGATGGAAAAAGCCCACGAAGTGTTGATGTTATTAAGAGCCTAGGTTATTTCTGGTTTTCTGTTTTGCCGTCCCATGGGATCTCTCATATCCTATTGGTTAGAAAATGGGTTACTCTAAGCATTCTGAAAAAAAAGGGAGAATGGAATGACTCTGATTGACCTAGACTAATCAAGATTTACCCATGTACTTGAGTGACTTTCTCTGAAGGTAGAAACAAAATCAGTTCTATTAACAAGGAAGAAGATGGCAAGTGCAAGGTTGTGAGTTCAATCCCTGGTACCACAAAAAAAAAAAAAACAAGGAAGAAGAAAGAATGGATAGTGGCTGGACCAGAATGTCTGCTATACATCACATTAGAAAAATGGGCAAACTGTAAGTGCAGAATTTATAAGATGACATTCCAATGATCAAAAACATATTCAAAGTGTTCATCTGATTAATGAGCAAAGAATGCAAATTAAAGGAATTATATTTTCTCTACCATGTTAGAAATGGTGAAGAGACTGACAGTCAGCTACAAAAGCCACAAACAGGTAAGATAGCTAGTAATAAACCTTACACAAGATGACTATTACCTATAAGGACAAAATTATAAAATTTTAATGAAAAAGACTGGAGATCTAAGTGAATGCAAATATATACCATGTTCATGGGCAGGACGACTCAGTGTCTTAAAGGTGTTAATTCACTTTGAATTGATTCATAGATTTAAAGAAATTTCAATGAAAATCTCCTCCCTGGCAAGTGTGAAGTCATGAGTTCGAATCTAGTACCAAAAAAAAAAAAAAAAAAAAAAAAAAAAAATCTCAATAG
>NW_004955523.1:580201-582856 GCF_000276665.1 Chinchilla lanigera | reverse complement strand
TTCACTTTGAATTGATTCATAGATTTAAAGAAATTTGAATGAAAATCGCCTCCCTGGCAAGTGTGAAGTCATGAGTTCGAATCTAGTACCAAACAAAAAAAAAAAAAAAAAAGAAAAAAATCTCAATAGAGGGCTTAAAAACATGAAACTACTTAAAATACACAAAAAGAACTAGGCAAGGAAATTTTTCTTACCACATAGCAAGACTTTAAAAAAAAGGTAATGATAATGTCAGCCAGGGCGATAGCCCAGCTCACAGTGCCTGCCTGGCAAGTGCAAGATCCTGAGTTAGATTCTCAGTACAAAAAAAAAAAAAAAAAAGATAATATCAGATTAGGTTGGGAATAGGAAAATTTCACAACAAAATGAAATAGACAGCCTCAAAACAGATTCACACATTGTGGAAACAGGACATATGAGTGGTGACATTACACATCACCAAAGAATGAATAAAGCAAACTGCGTTATCACTTTTTACCCTACATAAAAAGTAATTCCTAATTATATGTTCAAAATGTTAGATGTTAGAAGGGACTGGAGGTGAAGAGTATTGACCTTGCATGCAGGAGGCCCTAGATTCAATTCCCAGCATTAATTATTAATTTTAAAAATAAAATACTTATGAGAAAATATAAGAGATTATATATGACTTTTGATCAGGGAAGGATTTCTTAACTAATACACAAAGGGCATTCACAATAAAAGACAAGATTAATACATTGGAACAGATTAAAATCAAGAATTCTATTCAAAGATATTTCAAAGTAAGAAAACAGGCCATAAACTAGCAGAAGACATTTATAAAACTAATAACTGAGAAAAGATTAGTATTTTGAATACATAAAGAACTCCTATAAATCTATTGGAAGAAGTTTTTAAAAAACCTAAAAGAATAGGATACAAAATCAAGATTAAAAAGCCAATAGCTTTTCCATATACCAATAATGAACTAGCTGAGAAAGAAACTTGTTCCATTTACAATAACTTCAGGAAAAACAAACAAACAAACAAACAAACAAACAATGACAACAGCTATGAATCAACCTAATCAAGGAAGTGAAAAAGTTCTACAGTGGAACTTTCAGAACACTAAAGAAATAGAAGACACTAGAAAATGGAAAAGCCTTCCATCCTCATGGATTAGAAGTAATATTGTTAAAATGGCTTTATTACCGAAAACAATCTACAGATTCAGAGCAATCCCCATTAAAATTTGAGACTTTTTTTTTAATTTTAAAGATAAAAGAATGAAAACATATTAACAAACAGACATGAACAAAAAAAAAAAAAACACCAAAATGTCAGGTATGGTGACACACCCCTGTAATCCCAGCATTCAGGAAGCTTAGGCAGGAGGATCATTGTGAGTTTGAGACAAGCCTGGGCTACAAAGTGAGCTCAAGGCCAGCCTGAGCTTCATAGCAAGACCCTGTTTCAAAAAGACAAAAAAAAAACCCCACCAAACCAAAACAAAACAACCCCAAAGCAAACCAAACCAAAACAAGAAAACCCACCAAAACAATAAAAGCAATACAGAAATTCAGACCAGGTGATAAGAAATTAACAATGGTTGCTGTATGATCCAGTGACATTCCTCATAGAACTAGAAAAAAATTCCTGAAATTTATATAGAAACACAAAAGACCAAGAATAGCAAAAACAATCACAAGCAAAAAGAGCAACAATAGAAGCACAACAATTACCAATTTCCAAACATACTACAAAGCCATAGTAATAAAAACAGCATGGTACTGGCACAAGAATAGATCAGTGGAATCAAATAGAGAACACAGAAACAAACCCACATGACTACAACCATCTGATTCTTGACAAAGAAGACAAAAACACATGTTGGCAAAAAGAACCTCTTTAACAAATGGTGCTGGACTTCCAGAAAGGTGGTGGAGTGGTGAGCAGCAGAGAAGCAGTCTGAGATTTAGTGTCCAGACACTGGAATATGGCAACATGAGGAAAAGAAAAAGGAGGGAGTGGGTCCCCAGGACCCAGCAAGGATCTGAAGCAAGAATTGAAGCCCACAGGGAGAGCAAAGAGAGAGACCCCAGTGTAGAAAGAAGAAGGAGGTGGCACGCAGCACTTTCTCCCTGAGCCTTGACTCATTTCATGGGAGGGGCGGCTCAAACCTGCAGACAAAGAGAGACTGTGGTGACTCCATGGTGACTCTGTGGTTTCCATGGGGAAATGCATCAGTGGAAAAGCGTGGTGGACACAGCGGACTTCAGGGGCTGGTGAGTTGTTTGGGTTCAGACGTCCCCCAGGAGAGGGCGCCTGGCTGGGAGCCATCTTGGAGAGGGGCTAACTGAGCCTGGAACTCCCAGCAGCTGTGGGCTGGCTCCATCTAGTGGCTCCCAGCGTCAGGGTGAGGTGGAACCAAATTCAAGTCAGAAGGAGTCAGGGAGCCGAGATCAAGCTGGCAGGAGGCACACGGAGTGTTGCAGGGTGAACAAGTCAGTTTCCAGCCTCACAGCCAGAAACCAGCCTGAACTTCAGTGGAATGAGAGGTGCAGGCCATAAAGCTGTAGCTGGCTTGCTGGGATTAATTAACACAGACCTGGGCTCTGTATGTCCAATCTGTCCACCAATGACAGCAGAGAGATGTCCTAACATGGACACTTTTTTTTTCTTCTTTTCTTTCTC
>NW_004955523.1:571239-578101 GCF_000276665.1 Chinchilla lanigera | reverse complement strand
TGTTTTTATTTCTTTCTTCTCTTTTGCTCCAGTCTTCACCAGTTTCCAAAAGTTTGTGTAATCTTCCTTCTCCTGAGGTAAAATCACCATACTGAGGGCATATTTACTGTACAATTTTCTGGTTTTTTTAAGATTTTGTTATATAACCACACATCTAGTTCATAGGTTAAAGGTGGCAAATTAATAGTTACCACAGTTTGTCACTTTCTAGGCTATATTTGATCTATTGTTATTGCTGATTGTACTACTTTAGCCAAGGTGATATAATTGTTCTAATGAGTTATTCCTCCTGGTATGCTAAGACTGAGATTGCCTGAAGATCATAAATAATACTGTAAACCAGTGCCAAAGAACCAGAGACTAGGCCAAATAGTCAGAGCTTCTCATCCCCAGTAAATTGAAGAGGTAGGCTCTTGCCACAGACTCAAAACCCAAAGCCAGCTACACCTGGAAGACATCTCTGCGAAGCAGTCATTTCTGAAGGGTTCTAAACACTAGCAATAAAGCTACCTGTCATAAATAATTTACAAGCATCAACCCAGGAATTAAACTAAAAAAAAAAAAGAACAACAACAACAAAAAAAAACAGAAAATGAGAAGACACTTAAGCAAGATGCAACCCCAGATTTCCAGCCCACCAAAGACAAGCCCAGGGGATAATGAGGTGGGACAATTTGAAAGCCACCAACCTGGACCCTCTTAAGTGGTAACAGTAGGAGTAACAATGCAGATGAATGAGGCTCTAGAAAAAATCAAATCAGAAACAATTTCTCAATAACTACAGAGATGGTGATCATAATGAAAGACATGGGACTCTAGAGCAGATACAGATAAAAAGGTAGAGGAGGTTAGGAAACCATGAATGCCCAAAATAGGGGAAAAAAAGGAATCCGTGAAACAGATTCTATTTATCTAGGAGATTAAAAATTCCATTGAAAGTATATATAGCAGAATAAGCCAATGTGAGGACAGAATGTCAGGAATAGAAGACAAGATTGTGGTTAGCAATTATGAAAAGAAAGATTTCTTGAAAATAGCAAGGGATCACGAAAAAAATTAACAGCAACTAGATGATGCAAAGGACAACATAAGGTCAGGGTCAATGAAAAAGCAGAGAAGAGTCCAAATGACATAAAAAACCTGTTCACAGGGGCTGGGGATTTAGCTCAGCAGCACAGTGCCTGCCTGGCAAGTGCAAGGTCATGAGTTCAATTCCTGGTACCAGAAAAAACCCAAAAACAAACAAACAAACAAACAAACAAACAAAAAAGACCTGTTCACAGAAGTTATGGCAGAAAACTTCCCAAGCAAGGTAAAAGAATTTGACATACAATAAATAAGGCATACAGAACTCCAATTAGTCATGACTAAAAAAAACTACACTAAGGCATGCAATAGTCAGGATTCCACAAATTCAGCACAAGAACAGAATATTAAAAGCTGTTAGAGAAAAGAAACAAATCACCTGTAAAGGAAACCCCTTCAGATTCACAGCAGACTTCTCAACACAAACCCTCAAGTCAAGGAGAGCTTAGTGAATTTCTTTAAGCCCTCAGAGAAAACAGTCTCCAACCCAGATTGATGTACCCTGCAAAACTATCTTTCAAAACTGACGGAGATTTGTCTGCATCTTCATCTTCACCTTTAATCTTCTTTGTATTCTCCCCACTTCCTTTTCTTCCTATTCCTTCTTCTTTTTTAAAACAAGTGTAAATATGAAAACTAACCAAGTAAGGGATTCTTTAAGAACATTTCCTTAGTGGGATAAAGTTGAGAAGTGTGTCTTTTTTCTTTTTTAATGGCTTGGTGTTTCAGAGATAATAAAAATTAAAATCACACTACTATTTGAGCTCACTTTCTTTGTAGGTTTTTAAACATCATTTACATATTTTTGCTTTACATATCAAGCTTAAGCTTATGTTTGCTTTCTTCTTTTGCCCAAGATCAAACTGAAAAATGTATATAACACATCTTTGTGTAAGATACTTTTTTAAGAAAAGCATTTATATTAATACAGCTTGAACTGACATTATGTATATAGATCATCATGAAGTATTATTTCATATTGAAGTATTATTTCACATTGAGATATTTTAAGAAGAAAAGTACATTGATAACTATAGATGTTATGAAGAAGAGGATATACCCAGTTTTGTACTAAAAAATCAGTTGGATGAACTAAATCCAAAAGTGACATTGTAGCAGCAGTTTTAAACCTTATTTTTACAGTTTATATTTTTGAATGCTGCTACACCCAATGATCTTTATCCCTGAAGTTTTCAGTGAACTTCATTTCGTAGAGTAGACTGCTAACTTCCAAAATTCCTTTGTATTGGTGAAATGGAAATCCTGGATTCCTTGTGAGTGAATTTTCATATTTGTAAGTACTAAGTTTATAATTCGGGTTTGAGCAAGGTGTGAATAACTGAAGAAAATAACCTTCTGCTTATATAAGAAAACACTGTGAAAAAGAACTGTGTATACACTTCTGAGAAGAACAAATTTAGCTATTTCTCCTGCTAAGCACTAATCAGTAGAGTGCTATTCTTTGTTCTGTACCGTATTTTAAATGTAACATATATTTTTAAATTTAATATTTGTGCATTAATATCTTCAATTTATTAGCCAGGCACACCTGTAATCTCAGCATTCTGGAAGCTGAAGCAGGAGGATCACTGTGAGTTCGAGGCCAGCCTTGGCTACATAGTGAGTTCAAGGTCAGCCTGAACTGCCTACTGAGACCCTGTTTTCAAAAACCAAAAACTGAGGCCGGGTGTGGTGGTGCATGCCTGTAATCCCAGCACTCAGCAGGTTGAGGCAGGAGGATTGCTGTGAGTTCAAGGCCAGCCTGGGCTACAAAGTGAGCTCAAGGCCAGCCTGAACTGCATAGCAAGAACCTGTCTCAGAAAGACAAAAGAAATAAAGAAATAAACAAACACCAAAAACCAAACAAAAACCCTTCAATTTGTTTAACCACTTTGCTGCTAAGATTTTACTATCCCATCCCCATTTTTCCCTTTACAATGTTAAACAAGTTTCTTCTTTAAAAAATATGGCAATGAAAAATAATGGCTGGAAAAAAAAAATAATGGCTGGAGGAATAAGATACTTCCATGACAAAGAACACCTAAAGAAATTCATGACCACCAAAGGAGCACTCTAAAATGTTCTGAAGGACATTCAAGAAAGAGGTAATGAGGACTACGACTCCATGAACCCCAGCAGAATGAATCCACCAGGCAAGGTGAGCAACTAGATGAGGGGAAAAAGGGGAACCAACAGCAGCAAAATAGCATGACAAAGATAAATCAATACATATGAGCTATAACCATCAATGTAAATGGTCTCAATTCACCAATCAAAAGACACAGACAGAATGGATCAAGAAGCAAGATCCAACAATATGCTGCATTCAAGAAACACATTTCATTCAAAAAGAAAATCATAGACTGAAAGTCAAAGGATGGAAAATACTCCACATGGCAGGAACCTGGAAAAAAGCAGGGGTAGGTGTTTTATTTGAAGACAAAGGGGATTTCAAGCCAAGACTGATTAAGAGAGACAAAGAAGGTCACTACATCCTTTTAAAGGGAACAATCCAGGAGGAAGAGATAACAATCATAAATATATATGCACCAAATAGCAGTGCACCCAACTAGATAAAAACAAATATTAATGGACATTACAAGTCAAATAAACACTAATACATTTGTAATGGAGGCACTCAATGTCCCACTGTCACAAATAGATCAGCTAGACAAAAAATCAACAATGAAATATCAGAATTTAATCAAACTTTTGAACAAATGGACTCAGTAGCTATCTACAGAACGTTCCACTCCACAAAATCAGAATACACAAGTAGGCCACATACTAGCTCACAGAATATGCTTAAGTAAACACAAAGGAATTGAAATTATCTCATGCATATTATGAGACCCTCATGCAATGAAACTGGAAATTAATGGCAAAATAAACTACAAAAATTGATAAACACATGGAAATTAAATAACACCCTCCTGAACAACCAGTGGATTACAGAGCAAATTAAAGAAGAAAGTAGTTTTTACAATTAAATGGTAATGCCAATGCAATACACCAGAACTTATGAGACACAATGAAAGCAGTCCTATGAGGAAATTTATAACGGTGAACACCCATATCAGGAAAACAGAATAAGCTTAAATAAACAACTTACTGTTAAACCTTAAGCTTCTAAAAAAGAAGACCAAGTCAAGCCCAAAGCTCAGATGAGGGAGGAATGATAAAGATCAGAGCAGAAATTAATTCAATGGAGGAAAAAAAACAATGAAAGAGTCAATGAGTTAAAGTGTTGGTTCTTTGAAAGATTAAATAAAATAGGCAAGCCCCTAGGCAACTTTATCAAAAAAAGGAAAGAAAAGACTCAAATCCATGCACTTAGGAATGAAACGGGTGAAACTACAACAGATCCTGAAGGAATCCAGAAGATCATCAATACCTACTTTGAGAATCTGTATTCTAGTAAGATGGAACACACAGAAGAAATGGACAGATTCTTAGATACATATGAATTATCAAAGCTGAATCAAGAAGATATAAAAATTCTAAATAATCCAATGTTTGTCAATGAAATTGAAGTAGTTAGAAATCTACCAACAAAGATAAGCCCAGGCACAGATGGATTCACTGCTGAATTCTACAAGAAATTTAGAGAAGGCATAATGCCACTATTTCTCAAAGTCTTTAATTAAATTGAAAGGGAAGCAATACTCCCAAATTCATACCTGGAAACAAGCACTATCCTGATTCCACAGCCAGAGAAGGATCCAACCACAACAGAGAACTATAGGCCAATCTCCCCAATGAACATAGGTCAGAAATCCTCAATAAGACATTGGCAAACAGAATGCAGCAAATCATCAAGAAGATTATACACCATGACCAAGTGGGATTCATCCCAGGGATGCAGGGATGGTTCAGCACAGAAACCAATAAATGTAATATACCATATCAACAGAGTCAAGGACAAAAACCATATGATCACCTCAGTAGATGCAGAGAAAGCCTTTGACAAAGTCCAGCACATTCATTATAAAACCCTACAGAACACTAGAATAGAGGTTTTTATCTCGATCTGATCAAAGCCATCTATGACAAACCAACAGCCAACATCATACTAAATGGACAAAAACTGAAAGCTTTCACTCTGAAGTCAGGAACAAGACGAGAATCTCCACTGTCATCACTCCTATTCAATATAGTTGTGGAAACATTAGACAGAGGAATAAGACAAGAGAAATAAAAGGAATAAGGACAGGAAAAGAAGTTAAATTATCATAATTTGTGGATGACATGATACTCTGCATAGAAAACCCCAAAAACTCCACCAAAAAACTTCTAGATTTGGGCTGGGGATACAGCTCAGTGGCATAAGTGCCTGCCTGGCAAGCTCAAGGTCCTGAGTTCAATGCCCCATACCACAAAAAAAAAAAAAAAAAAAAAAAAAAGACTTCTAGATTTAATAACCAAATTCAGTAGCATAGCTGGATACAAAGTCAGCACTCAAAAATTAGTAGCCTTCCTGTACACAAATAACAAACACATTGAGAGAGAAATTAGGGAAACAACACCTTTCACAACAGCATCCAAACAAGTGAAATACCTGGAAATCAATCTAATGAAGGAAGTAAAAGACCTTTACACTGAAACCTACAGTAGTCTGAAAAAGAGGATCAAAGAGGCTATCAGAAAATGGAAATTTAGCCCTTGTCTCTTGGGTAGAAAGAACCATTATAGTGAAAAAGGCCACATTTCCAAAATGGTTATACAGATTTAGTGCAATCCTGATCAAAATACCAGTAGCATATCTCATACAATTAGAGGAAACATTCCTAAAATTCATTTGGAACCAGAAGAGATATAAAATAGCAAAAGCAATTCTGGGCAACAAAGCAAGGCAGGGAACATCATAATCACTGACTTGAAATTATACTGCAAAGCTACTGTGATAAAAACAGCATGGTACTTGCAAAAAATAAAAACAGATCTGAGGATAATGGAACAGATTAGAAGATGCAGGTAGAACTCCAAACACACTCAGCCACCTTATCTTTGACAAAGGAACCATACACCTGCAGTGGAAGAAAGACAGCCTCCTTAATAATGCTAGAAAAACTGGCTTTTCACATGCCAAAGATTAAAACTAGACCCATACCTTTCACCATGCACCAAACTAAAATCAAAATGGATCAGAGATCTAAATATGAAAACAAAAACACTAAATCTGCTGGAAGATAGAATAGGCAAAACTCTTAAAGACATTGGTGTAGGCAGACTTTATGAACAAACCACAACCTCACAGGAACTATCATAAAGAATCAACTGGGATCTCATCTGATTGAAAAGTTGTTGCAGGGGCTGGGGATACAGCTCAGGCATAAGTGCCTGCCTGGCAAGCGCAAGGTCATGAGTTCTATCCCCTGTACCGCAAAAAAAAAAAAAAAAAAAAAGTTTTTGCACAACAAAAGAAACCACTAACAGAGTGAAGAAACAACCCACAGTGTGGGAAAAAATTTTGCCAGCTGTTCCTCAAAGAACTAATCCAGAATATATAAAGAACCTGAAAAAATCAGACCCCCCCAAATTTAAAGGCCCAGTCCAAAATGAGCATCTGAAATGAACAGACACTTCTCAGATGAAGAAGTAGGAACAGCAAATAAACATATGAAAAATGTTCAGCATCACTGGTCATTCAAGAGATGCAAGTTAAAAAACCCTGAGACTCCATCCCTCTCCAGAAAGAATGGCTTGGATCACAAATCAACTGAGGGGCTGTGGAGAAAAGGAACTCCTCTCCACTGCTGGTGGATGTATCAGTCAG
>NW_004955523.1:532366-569554 GCF_000276665.1 Chinchilla lanigera | reverse complement strand
TGCTCTTGTGCACCAATAATAAATTCACATGGAAGAAATTAGGGAAATAATATCTTTCACAATAGCATCAAGAAAAATTAAATATCTAGGAATTAACCTAACCAAGTAAGTGAAATATCTCCATCACAAAAATTATATTACTCTGAAAAAAGAGATAAAAGAGGTCACCAGAAAATGCAAAGAGGTCCCCTGGGTAGGAGGAGTCAATAGAATCAAAATGGCTCTGTTTCTGAAACTGATATACAAGCCCAATCACAATACAATAGCATTCTTCCCAGAACTAGAGAAAACAATCTTAAATTTATATGGAGCCAGAAGAGACCTACAGAAGCAAAAACAGTCTTGGGCAACAAGAGCAATGTAGGAAGAATCAAAATTCCAAACTTCAAACTATACTACAAAGCTACAGTGATAAAATCAGCATGGTACTGGCAACAAAAATAAACGTGGATCAGTGGAACAGAATGGAAGATGCAGAAGCAACTCCAAGCACATTCAGTTACCTGATCTTCTCAGAAGAAACACAAATGGCCAATGAGTATATGAAAAAGTGTTCAACATCTCTGGCCACCAGAGAAATGCAAATTCAAACAACACAGAGATTCCATCTCACTGCATCTAGAAAGAATGGCTATCATGAGGAAATCAGGTGACAACAAATGCTGGCGAGGCTGTGGGGACGGGGGTTGGGGAGAGGAACCTTCTAGACCATTGGTGGGAATGAAGGTAAACTAGTGCCACTCTGAAAATCGGTATGGAGAGGACTCAAAATACTGAAACTACAAATTCCATTTGACTTAGCCATCATTCTCTTTAACTCTTTCAGGAAGATACCTTCCTGAGTGTCTTTCTGAAAGAGTTAAACACATCATTTTACAGAGATATGAGCACACCCGTGTTTATGCCAGCAACACTCACAATAGCTAAATGTGGAAGTGGCCTATATGTCCATCAGCAGATGAATGGATAATGAAAATGTGGTATTTATCCGCAGTGAAAGGCAGGGGATATAGCTCAGCAGTGCAGCACCTGCCTGGCAAGCACAAGGTCCTGGGTTCAATTCCCGGTACAAAAAAAAAAAAAATCTATCCAAATCTGTATCTACCTATATCTATACATCTATCTCTATCTCTATCTACATCTACATCATCTATACCTAATCATCTATATCTGTATAGATATAGATATTATAGAACACTTATACACAATGGAGTACTACTGTGCAATAAAGAAGGAAAACTTCAGTCATCTGTAGGAAAATCAGTTCACTTTGAGACCCACCATTATGCTAAGTAAAATAAAGCAGACACACAACCTTAAATATTGTATTGTTCCCACATAGGAGAAGGCCAAACTATAAATAACAAGTAAGATAAAGACAGGTAGTAGGAAATCAGGAAAAAAGAGAGATGGAAAGGGGAGGATGCTGGTAGGGAGAAAAGAGGCTCGGGGGACGGGGGAGGGTGTCAGGAGAATTAAAGTGTGATATGCACACGCGCCAGCTCCTTATGGTGAGTGCAACGGTACTGCTGCAGACATGTAGTAATGGAATGCTTAAGGAGAAGGCGCAGAAGTTAGATGTCTCCTCTGACTTTTCAGAGCGGATAACTATCACAGAAGTAAAAACGGCTGCCGTGTCAAAATAACAACAACAGAAAAAAACAGTAAAGCTACAACCTAGAGGATGGGAGAAAATCTTTGCTAGCTACTTTTCTGGTAGAGGAGTAATTCCTAGAATACATAAAAAACTAAAAAAAACAACACCCCCAAATCAAGTAGCCCAATAAATGGGAAAATAAATTGAACAACACTTCTCAAGTACAAAAGGTCAAAATACGAAAAAATGTTAAACATCTTCAGTCATTACAGAAATGCAAATCAAGGCTTTACTGAGATTCCCCCTGACGCCAGTCATGATGACCCGCACGGAGAATGACAGTAAATAAGCACTGCAGATCAGGATGCGGGGGAAGGGGCCCTCTGTACGCCGCTGGAGTGCACGTTAGTGCAGCCACTGTGACATCTGTATCGCAGGACGGCACAGCACTGCAAACAGAACTGGCACACGGGCACAGCTACGCACTCCTTGGAATTCACCCAGAGGGATAAAGGTCTGCACAGCGTAGGGGCCTGCGCGCCCGTGTTTACTGTGCCTCAGTTCACAGCGCTAAGCTGTGGGCCCAGCGCAGGTGTCCTCCACAGACGATCGCGGGGCCGTGAAGGGCGCGCAGACACCAGCGAGGCCAGGCAGCTCACGGGTAACGCATCGTCGTGCCGGGAAGACGGGCAGGCTGAGTGAGCACCGTGTCTTCCTGGTGTGCGGAACCTACAAGACGGCAGGAAAGCGGAGGGAGACCACGGGCAGACGGGGACAGGGACAGCGAGGCCAGGCGGTGCAAGGGAGGACGCGGCCCACATTTTATGTATGAAAGTCACACACTGTAAAATATAAAAATATATCTCAGAGAAAACTAAAATAGCCTCATTCCTGTAGGAAGAAAGTCACAGGAAATGAGGACTACTTGTTCTTTTCTATTACTGTAATGAGACCCCGGAGGCGAGGTAGCTTGATTCTTAAAGCGTGTTGAATGTAGGTCCCGGTCCTTGAGGTTCAGAGCCGGAGACCGGGCAGGAAGGCGGTGGAGGGGACTCGGCCTCCTGCTGGACCCCGCTTGCTCTTTCACGACGGCCTCTTTCGTGGGTGAAACTACGTCATGTCGAAGAAGATGGGTGGGACTGTGGGTCATCTCATTAAGCAAAGTAAGAAAGAAAGTATGGCAAGAAGAACAAAACTGATTTACAAGACGGGGCCCATGAGAATTATCTTTTTTTTTTTTTTTTTTTGAAACAGGGTTTTGCTATACAGTTCAGGCTGGCTTGAACTCACTCTGAAGCCCAGGTTGGCCTCGAACTCGCAGTGATCCTCCTGCCTCAGCCTCCTGAGTGCTGGGATTACAAGCATGGGCCACCACATCCGGCCTGAGAACTATCTTAATTCCTTCCGAAGACAGCCACTCAGTGACCCACGATGACCCCCTAGGCTTCTTTTCTGACTGTCCACAGCACCTCCCACAGTCACTACAGTAAGGACCAAGCTCCTAACCTCATGCACCTCAAAGAACAAAATGTAGAAGAGATAACAGGAAATGGGGAGATGGATCTTTCAGAAAAGGGAAGGGGAGATAAAAACAATTAAGATGTGCTCCCTGCACGCACCCAACCCCACAGTGAGTGTAGGCATCACGGACTGCAGACATGGACTAATACAAATTTTTGAAACAAATAATAATTTTAAAAAGAAACACATTCAAACCAGAGCAGTGGGCACCAGGCACAAACTTTGCGTATGCGTGCGCACACCCGGACCAACAAACATGAAAACAAGAATAACATTAGCAATTAGGAAAACGCAGATTAGCACAACAGTGGGCTCTTAGACACTTTCCTGTTGCTAAGATACAAAATGCAATACCTACAATTTAAAGGAAGAGATTTATTTTAGCTCACGTTTCCATCCATGTTTAGTTGGCTCCGAAGAGGGGCAGCAGCAGAGAGGTCTGGCGGAGGAAAAGCTGCTCCGGGGATGGCAGGCGGGAAGCAGGAGCTCGGAGGGAGGCGCCTCTCGGGACCAGGCCCTGCCCTGCAGCACCACTCAGCCACGCCCCGAAACCCAACCACCTGCGGAACGCGAGAGGCTCTGGGGGCCGTTTTAGATCGAAGCCGTAAGAAAGGAAACGTCATTTTAGCCGGGGATGCAGCCCAGGGGCAAAGTGCCTGCCTGGCAAGAGCAAGGTCCTGAGCTCGATTCCCGGTACCAAAAAAAGAAAATGAGATAGCGTTTTAGACCTACCTGGCTCTCTGAAAAGAAGGTGTTTCATAATACCTTGTGTTGGTAAGGATGTAAATACTGCTAGAGAGAACACACAGTGATTCAGCCACTTTCAAAGATGGAATCTATTTGTGAAATTGAACATTTGTGTAACGGGTGCCAGCTGCTTCACGTGTAAGTCTGACAAAATGTACTCAAGAATACAGTTTGTCTTCACCAATCACCCCCCAAAAGACTGGAAACAACACAAGTGCGTACTGAAGAAAATACATAAACTATGGTCTGATCTCAGGATGGAATATTATGCTGCAGTGAAAGGAGAGGACTACAGACACATGTGGTAACGTAGATGAATTTTAGGAATGTTATCTTCAATGAAAAAGGCAAGTAGGCCAGGGGTGGTGGCGCACTGTTGTAATCTCAGCACTTGGAAAGCTGAGGCAGGAGGCTCACCCTGACTTTGAGGCCAGCCTGGGCTGCAAAGTGTGTTCAAGGCCAGGATGGACTACACAGTGAGACCTTGTCTTTAAAAAAAAAAAAAAAAAGGCAAGTAGTAGACAATTACATAATACTATTTGTGGAAACACTGAAAAACATGCAAAACTAAACAATGTGTTGTCTGAGGGCTACAAATATAGAATGTTATTTTTCATAGAGCAAAGCAGTATCAATGAAGTTCAAGTTCATTCTTGGATGTGAGTGAAGACAGGGAAATAAGGTAGAGGAAGATTACACACTGCTGTGATATTGATAGTTTTTTTGTTTTTAAAAAAATTAGCTGGGCTTGGTAGCAGAGACTTGTAATCCTAGCACTTGGGAGGCTGAGACAGGAGGATCGTTGTGAGTTCAAGGCCAGCTTAGTGGTATGAAGAACACTTAAACTGTTATGGGATATAAACACACCATCGTCCATCTACTTCTAGAACTCTTTCATCTTTTTTTGTGAGACAGGGCTTCATTATGTAGTTCATGCTGATCTTGAACTCACTATGTAACCCAGGTTGGCTTGGAACTCACAGTGATCTTCCTGCCTCAGCCTCATGAATGCTGGGATTGTAGGTGTACCACTGCACCTGACTCATATTTTTGTTTTTAATAACTTGTTATATGAAAAAATTAAGAAGGACAGTATCAAAAATTGGCCAAAACATGGTAAGTGCTAGCAAGCCTGTAAATAAATAAAATTTATAGACATTTTAAAATATTACACAAAAATATTTTATGACTCGTTAGAGCAATTGTATTTTTAATTCCAATTTGATGTTTCTTTTTTGTTGCTATTTTTCCTAGTACAAGTCTGCAGCACGTGGCGGTTACATTCAGCACAAGGAGCGGAGACGAACACAAGGTTACTTCTCCGTGCGCCCCTCCCGCTCCTGGCACAGAAGAACCAGGGAGCTGAGTCACTCCCTTCCCTCCCGCCCTTCCCGCGGTAGCCGCCGCAGCCCTGCCAGTTACCGGCCGCAGCTCAGGAGGTCGCCCGAGCGTGGGCGGCCTTGGAGTGGCGGAGCCTGACCCTCTAAATGCCAGAAGCCTGCGGTACGAGCCCCTTTTCCCTTCCCGTTCCGCTGCCCTGCTGCTGTCCTGTGATGTCAAAAAACGCAGCACTTAGCACATACTACGAGTACGCGTGGCGATTTTCTTCTCTTGCGCAAGAACCTGGGATATTTTTGTTCCACTCGGTTGTAACCCTCCCAGCTGCATCTTCCCTACCCTCTCTCTCCTCCTCTTCAACTCTTTTTCTATAATCTTTTATTTTGTTCTTTATTTATATTTGGCATTTCACACAGAAGAGAAACCATGCAATATTTAAGCTTGAGTGTCTGATTTATTTCACTTAATGTTATATTTTCAGGGTGCGTTCATTTTCCTAAAAATGACTCATTTATCCTTCTTTATGGCAGAATAATACTCCACTGAGTATAAATGCCACTTTTTTTTTTTTTTGGAGGGGGTAGGTGGGTACTAGGAATCAAACTCAGGACCTTCCAATTGCTAGGCAGGCACTTGTGCCCCTGAGCTACATCCCCAGCCCTACATTTCTTTATCTATTCATCTGTTGATGAGCATATAGACTGCTTCCAAGGTTTAGCTACGGTGAACTGTGCTGCTATAAATATGGGTATGCACATATCACTGTAATATGATGCATTTAACTCTCTCAGAGAGATACCTTGAAGGGGACTAGCTGGGTCAAATGGAATTTCTAGTTTCAGTGTTTTGAGGCTATCTCCACACTGATTTCCAAAGTGGTTGTCCTAGTTTACATTCTCCCCCACCCTATACCTTGCCAGGATTTGTTGGTATTTGATTTGTTTTGAGGCAGGGTCTCACTATGTAGTACAGACTGGCCTTAACCTCATGAAGCTCCTGCTTCCTCAGTCTCCTGAGTGCTAGGATTACAGGCATGTGCCACCACACCCAGTTGATCTTTTTTTGTTTGTTTTTGAGACAGGGTCTTTCTCTGTAGTCCAGGCTGGACTTGAACTCACTATGTAGCCCAGGCTGGCCTCGAAGTCAGGGCAATCCTTCTGCTTCAGCCTCCCTGTTGTGATCACAGCATGTGCCACCAACACCTGGCATCTGTCATCTGACTTCTTCACGGTAGACATTCTTTCTGGAGTAAGATGGAATCTGAGTGTGCTTTGAATTTGCATTTTTCTGATGGCCAGAGATGTTGAACATTTTTCATGCATTTATTGGTCATTTGTATTTCTTCTTTTTTTTTTTTTTTTGTTTATACTGGGAATCGAACTCAGGACCTTACACTTGCCAGGCAGGCGCTTGTGCTGCTGGGCTATATCCCCGGCCTGTATTTCTCCTTCTAATAAGTGTCTGTTCATTTCAGTTGCCCGTTTCTTGTTTGGGTCTTTTATTTGGGGGCTCTCATCTTTAATTCCTTTTTTATTAGTACATGTTTGTAGTACAATGTTTACATTCCTTGCTGGGAGATGGTACATGTACATAACACATCTTCTTCTTTTAAGAGGGTTTCACTATGTAGTTCAGACTGGCCTCGAACTCCCCGGCTTCCTCCTGCCTCTTCCTAAGTGTACATAATACATTTTAATTTTTCATCCCCTTTCCATTCCCTCCCTTCCCCCCATCCTGGCTTGTATCTGAGGTCCCCAAAAAGCCTCATGCTCTTGTAGGTGAGGCTTTTTGGAGGTGGCTGGGTCTAGGGTGGGTGAGGCTGGGATTCAGGGCTGTGGCACTGAATACCCACTGACTGACTTAGCGTAGTTCTGGGTGCTGATAATGGGAAGGTGCACCCTGGTTGTGCGCGACACCCCGCAACAGCCAGGTGGCCTAAGGGGATAAGGGGGAGGCAGGCTGCTGCGGCCTCTTGTTGCTTTGTTTCTCCTCTTTGAGCTGCCCTGCCTTGGAGCCAGCCGCCTGTGGACTGGAACCTCTATAAACTGTGAGGCAAAATAAATCTTTCCTCCGTTAACTTTGGGTGCTGGGTATTTTGTCTCAGCAATGAGAAAAGTAATGAAGACGCCCTCCGTCCGTCTCTTCGTCCCCTTCCTTTTTTTGTAACGTTTGCAGTCCTATCCCTTGTGAGGAGTTGGTACATGGACATAACCCATCTTAACTCCTTTTTTCTTCCCCTTTCCTTCTCTCCCTCTGCCTCGCCCCAGCTCCTGAAAGCCTTCCCCTTTGAGAAAGATCTCTCTGCTTCCTATTATCTGTCTTTTATTTTGTTCTTTTTATACTTTGTTTCTCATATAAAAGAAAACATGCTATATTTAAATGTGTGTGTCTGATTTATTGTACGCAACATTATGGTCTCAGGGTATCCATCTTCCTGTAAATGACTCGTTTATCTTTCTTTATGGCAGGGTAGCGCTCCACTGTGTGTAAATACCACATTTCTGTGTCTGTTCCTCTGCTGATGGGCATACAGGCTGCTTGCAAGAGTTAGCTACTGTGAATGGTGCTGCTACCGATGTGGATTTGCACATATCACGGTAATCTAATGTCCTTAACTCTTTCAGAAAGACGCCTAATGGGGAATAGCTCAGTCAAATGGAATTTCTAGTGTCAGTGTTTGAGGAATCTCCAAAGCGGTTCTGTTAGTTTACACTCCCACAACAGTGCAGAGGCTGCCTCCTCCCAACCTCCACCCCTGCAGTCTCACCAGCATTTGTGTTAGCCGATTTCTTGGTGATGGTCCTTCTTTCTGGAGTAAGTGTTGCTTGAATTTGCATTTTTCTGATGGCCAGAGATGTTGCACGTTTTTCACATATTTGTTGGCCAACTGTACTTATTTTTGTGAGAAGTATCTGTTCATTTCAGTTGCTTGTTTTTTGATCGATCTTTAATTTGGGGGAGTCTGATATTTTTGAGCTCTTTATTTATTCTAGATATTAGTCCTCTGTCTGAGGAATGGCTGGCAAAATTTTTTCCCATTCTGCAGGTTGTCTCTTCATTCTGTTGGCTGTTTCCTTCGCTGTGCTGAAGCATTTTAATTTTTTATGTTACCATTTGTTGATTCTTGGTGTTATCTCTTGTGCAACTGGAGTTCTGTTTAGAAAATCCTTGCCTATGCCTGTGTCCTGAAGAAGTTTATTTATTTTATCTTCCAGCAGATTAAGTGCTTCCATTTTGATATTTAGATCTTTGGTGCATTTTGAGTTTAGTTTAGTGCATGTTAAGAGATCACTTTCTAGATTCAGGCTTCTGCATGTGGACAGCCAGCTTTCCTAGCGTCATTTGTTAAACAGGCTGTCTTTCTTTCATCATGTTTTTGGCCCTTTGTCCAAGTCAGTTTCTGCTTTTTAAGTACGTGTGATTCATTTTTATGTTTTGACTTAACTTCCTTGCTAAACACTCTTGTTAGTTCTACAAAGTTGAGTTCTAAGAGGTCTATTGGTTCTAGGAGTAAGAGTAAGGTTCTGTAAGAGCACCTTTCTTTCTATTCTGTGTGCTTTTCTTTTTCTTGCCTTATTGCAGTGGTTAGGACTTCGCATATCTAAAAAAGCAGTAGTGAGAGAAGGTACTTTTGCCTTATTCCTGACCTTCTTTCACATGAAATATGATTTTACAAGTATAATTTTGTAGTTTCCCTGTATCAAAATGAAGTTCCTTTGTATTCCCAGTTTTATGAGTTTATCTTAAATGAACCTTGGATCTTAAATGTTCCTTTGATCAACTGATTTGCATCAACTAATATGATCGTATCTTTCACCTCTTGGGTTGTTAATGTGATGTGTTTTTTGGTTTTTGGGTTTTTTTTTTGTCTTTTTTGAGACAAGGTCTCACTGTGCAGTTCAGGCTGGTCTTGAGCTCACTTTGTATAGCCCAGGCTGGTCTCAAACACTCAACAATCCTCCTGCCTCAGCCTCCCGAGTGTTAGGATTACAGGCGTTCGCCACCACCCCTGGCAGTGTGATGTATTATGTTGATTGATTTTCAAATACTGAATCTCTTTGCATTCCAGGTTTAAACTTTCACTTGTTATTATGCATTTTTCTTTTTTCATGTATATTTGGATTTAACAATTTGTTGCCAATTTTGGTTCATGCTGGTAGTTTTCTTGTTCTTTTATTTTTTAATACAAACAGTCTTTTTGGAGGGTTGTCACAAAAGGGTTAAAAACGTGTGTTTAAAGATTCCACTTTGAGGAATCTATCTTAAGGAGAAAAGATTTTTTTATTCCACACACTTTGGGTTCTGACTGACACGGAGTTAAGTGTGAACTCTTCCTAACTGCATAAAATCTGCAGATCCGTTTCCCAATCTGTAAAATGGGACTAAGCGCGCCTCTCACTTAGCTGTAGTAGATGAAGAAATTCACAGGCAACGCTGTCTTGTTACACGTCAGGGCTCCCCAGCCCCGGGCCTGCCCAGGGCCATCCCTTCATCCCTGCCCCTGACGGCTCCCGCTCTGAATCTCCTCGTGGGTTGCAGTCTCCTCCTCCTCGGGTCCTTTGTCCTCCGTCACGTGTGCGAGGCCGTGGGAGCCGGGGCCGTTACAAAGACGAGCGCCAGCAGCGCCGGGCACCCTAATGGTACTAAGGTCGAGTCCGCCGGGGCGCAGCGGGCCGCGGACGCTGCCGTCGGAGCTCTGCGTCTGGACGGCAGCAGGACAGGCGTCGCCTGCTCAGCGAGGAGGGCGGCGACTTCTCCAGAGTATCCTGGGTGGGGAGAGGAGGCCTGGAGCCTTGCTGTTTCCATGGCGACGGGACGGGCCACCCGCTCCAGCCGGAGGAGTCGCGGGTGTTAGGAGTCGGAGGGGGCCGAAAAGGTCACTTCCGGTCCTCCTCCGGAGGCGCGGGGACGCTCGACTGGAACAGAAGGGCCCGAGCCCCAGCTCTCTGATTGGCCCAGGCAGATGGAGGGGCCGAACCTGCTCCTGCTCGAACTGGACTTTTTTTCGCGCAGCGGAAGTTAACCTCTCCTGCCCCGGAAGTACAACACTGCGGTCGTCCCGGTGCGCGTTCCGCGGGGCTGGAGGCTGCTGTCAAGATGCCGGGAGCGTCGGTGCAGGGCTCGGCGTTGTCCGAGACGATCGAGAGCTTCGTGGAGACCCTGAAGCGGGGCGGCGGGCAGCGCAGCTCCGAGCACATGGCTCGGGAGACCCTGGGGCTGCTGCGCCGGATCATCACGGGCCAGCGCTGGAGCAACGCAGGTGAGCAGGGCGGCCGCGCTCGCGTCGCGCGCTGTCCCTTCCCCACCGCGGCTGGACGCGCGCGGGGCCCGGCGCGCGGCGGCCGCTCACCTCTCTCCCCGCCGCTTTAGGCGAGCTGATGGAGCTGATCCGCAGAGAGGGCAGGAGGATGCTGGCCGCGCAGCCCTCCGAGACCACCGTGGGAAACATGGTGCGGAGAGTGCTCAAGATCGTGCGCGAGGAGTACGGCAGGTCTGCTCCGGGCCTGCGCCCCGCGTGGACCGAGGGGCCCTTTCCGCGCGCTCCCGCCCGTGCTTGGCGCCTCGGCCCCTGCCCGCCTCACTCTGGTCTTCCGCCCCCCAGACTGCACGGGCGCAGCGACGAGAGCGATCAGCAGGAGTCCCTGCACAAGCTGCTGACCTCCGGAGGCCTGAGCGAGGATTTCAGCTTACATTACGCCCAGCTGCAGGCCAACATCGTTGAGGCGATCAGTGAGCTGCTGGTGGA
The DNA here is from genome assembly GCF_000276665.1 of Chinchilla lanigera. Lineage (NCBI taxonomy): Eukaryota > Metazoa > Chordata > Mammalia > Rodentia > Chinchillidae > Chinchilla > Chinchilla lanigera. Next base: position 558,605 of record NW_004955523.1, on the reverse strand, counting down.
GCTGGGTAAGAGGTCTGAGCGCTGGGCTGGACGGCTGCAGGCGGGTGGCACAGAAGCCCTCGAAGGTGTTTTCAGCGAGTTGGGAGCCCCCCGCCGGCAGTTTGTCCTCCATCCTGGTTAGGAATGGGTGGAGCGGGTAGCAGGACTAAAGTAACCTCTATCCTTGCAGACCCTGCCCTCCACAGACTATTATTTTGTGGAGGAGGGACTGACCGGGAATCAAACTCAGGACCTTGCGCTTGCCAGGCAGGCGCTGAGCCGCTGAGCTATATCCGCAGCCCCCTTGACGGGGCTCACTTTCACTGTAAAAAAAAACAAACTCTAAAACCACATCGAGCTGGACGTGGTGGCGCACGCCTGTAATCCCAGCACTAGGGAGGCTGAGGCAGGAGGATCGATGTGAGTTCAAGACCAACCTGGGCTACAAAGTGAGCTCAAGGCCAGCTTGAACTGCATAGCGAGACCCTGTCTCAAAAAGACAAAAAAACAAAAAAAACACATTGACAGAGCCTCCTTCACTCACCTTGTTTAATTTTTATACACACATATACGCTGCTTTCATCCTCATCTTTGTGACCCAAGACACCTGCAGATACTCATTACAGTCAGGGTTCCCCGGGATGAAGAAGCTGGGTTCTATCTGTGCCCCAAACTGCAGCTTCCAAACTCCTCAGGTTCTCTTCTGTCAGGTTGAGGTGTTGCGGACGATGTGGAGGAAGAGTTGTTTTAGGGGGGAATTTGTTTAGCCGCAGTGAGCACTTAGGATTCCCCAGACTGCTGTTTCTTTGCTGAATTCATTGTCTTCAGGAGCCATTATGGTGGAGTAGCTGGGAGATAGTTGGTGAGCAGGACTGCTGATGCAAAAGGGGTGTAGATTGAGAAGGTGAGAAGTAGAAGATCTCAGAGGAATGGGGCTGGTAAGAAACCGTGATGTTTCCCTTTATGCTTATTATCCCAGGGAGGCAGTAGGTCTGTGTGAAGGGCAGACATCCCTTTCCATGCTGTTGTCACGTCTCTGCACTGTAGAATGGCAGCTTCATATTGTCCTTGCAAAACTGTTCTTGCAGAAGGCACAACGGAGAACATTGCAGCGCAGGCTCTGGAGCACATTCACTCCAACGAGGTGATCATGACCATCGGGTTTTCAAGAACAGTGGAGGCCTTCCTTAAAGAGGCCGCCCGAAAGAGGAAATTCCATGTTATTGTGGCAGAGTGTGCTCCTTTCTGCCAGGTACGGGGACTGCTGGAGTTAAGAAAAAGTGAAGAGGGAGTAAGGAGGATGGCTGGAGTCTGTGCCAATTTTGAGTTGATAGGGAAGACATTGAGACATTGAAAAGATACACCATGAAGAACATTGTCAGGTTCTTCACCCAGGGAGCATCGGAAAGCTCGCTGGTTTAAGAAAGCTGGGTGAACTGCTGGGCCTAAGGAGAGGAATATTGGTTCTTTTAGGAATCAAAATAGAGTATGTATTACCTTGAGGATGACTAGTGCTTGTTCTGATCTCACACAGCCCTTAATTAAATAATAGTCTCAACGAAGAAGTATGTGAGGATGCAGGATGTTGTAAAATAATGAGCCGAGCCTATCTTGTTGGCTGTGCTCGATTACGCAAGCAGGTAGTATTTCCAGTTCTGAGGCCGCTCTGTGCTGCTGTGCAGTAATGCATGTTTATTAGCTTCCCTTGGGCTCCTCCGAAGCTCATCAGGAAACACTGACCCTCGCCAGAAAAATGAGTTCTGTGTCGGAAGTTGTGTGCTAGACGTGTCTGTGCCCCAGCACTCCCCAGGTCCGCTTGTTCCTGCGGGCTCTTCTCCTGTCTGTCGCTCTCTGCAGCAACAGCCTTTCCCTCCTGCTGCAGGGTCATGAAATGGCCGTCAATCTGTCCGAAGCCGGAATTGAAACCACTGTCATGACTGATGCTGCTATTTTTGCTGTTATGTCAAGAGTCAACAAAGTAGGTATTTTTGGAATTAATGTGTTGAATTCATGAAGCTTACACTGAAAAACTGCTTTTTTGAAACTACATATTTAACGCTTTTAAAATCTTCCTGAATTTCCCCCCTGCACGGATCACCCTGCTTCACTGTTCAGAGGAACAGGCTCAAAGTTTGGCCGCAGCATTGAGGCCCAGCTAAGTTTCACGCGGGGGGTGAGTCAGAGAGCTTGGCCATGGGGTGGTAAGTGAAAAGGCTCTTGGCTGCCCCGGAGGGACAGCGTAAGGCTTTCCAGACAGGGCGAAGTGCGGTCGCGTGCTGCTGTCATTCTTTCCTTGGGGAGGCAGGAGCTTGTAGTACTGAGTCTAGGATCCCACCTCTAATCTGGGACCCCGAAGGACGCCCAGGTGGAGGCCCGAGCATTCGTTCAGCCGGTTGCAGTCAGCAGCCCTTACCCCTCGGATGGCTCACGTCTTCCTTCCTGTCCCAAAGGTGATCATCGGCACAAAGACCATCTTGGCCAATGGCGCCCTGAGAGCCGTGACGGGAACTCACACCCTGGCCCTGGCGGCGAAGCACCACTCCACCCCACTCATCGTCTGCGCCCCCATGTTCAAACTTTCCCCACAGGTGGGTCTGTCTCTGCCTGGGAGGCAGCAGAGAAGGAAGAAAGGTCGGGACAGTGCAGGCTGGGCGAGGCCCTGGCGTGCGGTTGCCAGCACCCCCATTGCCCTCGCCATTTCTGAAGATGCTGAACAGGTTGAAACTAGGATCTTAGAATCGGTTTTACGTGTCTTGTCCTGGGGCCTGTCCTCCGCAGCCTAAATACAAGCAGTTGCTAAAGGAAGAGCCGTTTCATCGGTGATAGGGCTATTTGCATGGAAAACAACCTATTTATAGGTCTGTGTATTTTTTAATTAAGGTGAAATTCATATAACATACAATTAGCCATTTTAAAATGTACAATTTAGTGGCATTTCGTACGTCCACTGCATGTGTAACCACCACTTTCTAGCTTCAAAACTTTGTCATCCCAGAAAAGCACCCCATCCCCACGAAGTGATCCCTCCCCATTGCTGTCTCCTGTGTCATCGTCGCAGTGAAGCTGCTTTCCATCTCTGTGGGTTGGCTAATTCGGAGTATTTTAATATAAAGGAATCATGCAATATGTGACTTTTGTGTTTAACTGTTACCATTTAGCAGAGTGTTTTCAGGATTCGTCTATATTTTAACATGGGTCAGAATTCTTTTCTTTTTAAGGTTGAATAATATTCCAGTGTATGAGTATGGCAGAGTTTATCCATTTATTTGTTGATAGACATTTGGGCTGGTTTTAACTTTTGGCTTTTGTGAGTAATGCTTCAAGCATTCCTGTGTAAATTTTGTGTGGGTGTAGTTTTTTTTTTGGTCTTTTTGAGACAGGGTCTCACTGTGCAGTTCAGGCTGGCCTTGAGCTCATTTTGTAGCCCAGGCTGTCCTTGAACTCGCAGTGATCCTCCTGCCTCAGCCTCCCAAGTGCTGGGATTACAGGTGTGTGCCACCACGCCCGGCTGGATGTAGATTTTTTAAATTCTCTTGGGTACATATCTAGATGGGGAATTTTGTGGCATCTTTTTTTTCTTTTTTTATTTCTAGTTTCCCAATGAAGAAGATTCATTTCACAAGTTTGTGGCTCCTGAAGAAGTCCTCCCTTTTACAGAAGGTATGTGTGTGTGCATGTGTGTGTGTGTGTGTGTATGTGTGTGTTGTATATGTGTATCTTTTGGTTTTCAGTAGGATGGAATGTGGTCAGGTTATGTTTTTCTAAAAATCATACTTCTCATGAGGACAGTTAGTATTAGCAACTTCTAGTGCTGTAGTGCTTAGGGAGCTGTGCTAGGCTGTGTTGATTTGTTTTGGGACTAGTATGTGTTAACTGAGTCGTTAGAGGCCTTTGGGGGCTTGGGCCACCTACTATTGACTGGGTTTGGCTTTGTACATTGTTTAAAATATAGGACACAACCAAGTCGGAAAGAAAGGACCTGTTCTCAGGTCCTGTTGATGAATCAGTTGCCAAAGGAAGCAGGCTGTGAAATGTCACTACTCGTAAAACTTGCTGTAGCCTGGACACCCTGTGTGTGAGGCCCTTTTCTCTGGCTGCCTCTGATGACAGCAGCTCTGCTCCTGCCTCCTCAGCAGTTTGGCTGGCCTCTCAGTGAGTGCCCAGTAGGTCCTGGCATGGCAATAGTAGGGTGAAAAGAGTGGATGAGGCCCTGTTCCCACAGAGCTTACCTTTTGTTACAGGTGGCAGACAAGCTGTCAGGTCCTGGGAGGTTTTAGGAAGAAAACAAGGGTGATGTGATAGAAAGCGGCTAAGTTACTACCCAGGAGTGGGGGCAGATCTTTCGAGAGGACATTGCGGCTGAGTCCTAAATGAACAGAACCCACCATGTGACGGCTGGGAATGTGCGTGCCAGGCACTGGCTCACCCGGGATGGGTACGTGCACTGCCGGTTGGACAGGACGGCCACGTGCCTGGAGAGTAAAGCGGGTGAAGGGGACTCACACAAATTACAATTAGGATGATGATGCGGTGGGCCAGACGGCTGCAGTCTCACGTGTGAATTTCCACGCAGAGGCGTTGCAGGACCATGACCTCTTCTAGTTTGTGTTCTGCCATAGCCCTCCTTCCTGGGTAGCGAGTATGCCTGCATTACTGAACCTACTCCATGTGCTACTGAGTAACCATAGGAAGAGCCTCCGCTTTGTCTTTAGCGCCTGTGTGATTGCCTTTCAGGAGATATCCTGGAAAAGGTCAGCGTTCACTGCCCGGTGTTCGACTACGTCCCCCCAGAGCTCATTACCCTCTTTATCTCCAACATCGGTGGGAATGCACCGTCCTACGTCTACCGCCTGATGAGTGAGCTCTACCACCCTGACGATCACGTGCTGTGACCGTCGCTTGTGCTAAGCGGAGAGTGCTCAGGCAGAGGGAGCCGGAGCATGCTCAGCGCTGCCGCTGCAGGGTCCTCCCAGCAGCGGGCGGAGTCAGGCTGGACAGACTGCACACCGTGTCCTGGCGTCTCCGTTGTCCCACACAGGGCTCTCACCCAGGACTGCTCCTTGCCTTTAAGAGTTTAACAGAGCAGCAGGGCCGAACCTATTGACTTTGGAGCCTCTTGGTGACCTGGCTGCGTCTGTTTCAGGAACTTCAACTTTCTGGTTCACTGGTGCGTTAAACATAACACTGAGTACCTTGCTGGGATATGGAGTTTTACTCACAAGTGGCTCCCACACCTTTTCCTAGGCTGTGCCAATAAAAGCTTCTGCGAAGTTCCTGAGTTTATTTATTGTCCTCAGCTCCCACTGCACTGAAGTACAGCAGCAGCAGAACCCTTTCTGTGCTTTCTTGAGGGAGAAGTCTAAGTCAGAGGTGAAATGCAAGTATTTAGTTTCCTTTTATAATTCACTGGAGTTATTCACAACCTGTTAGAGTCACTTAAGGTGCAGTTTCTGAGACCCCTGATCATCAGTCACCTCGAATGACGCCCTCTGATTTGGGGTCCCCTGGGCGTCCTCAGAGTGTCCACAAGGACCTTCTCGTTTCCTGTTAATGGGACTGTACACTGGAATAATGTTCTGAAAGACAGTTTGGAGCCCACCCTTCTAGAATGACTGTACCAGCACACAAATGTACAGGGGTGTCCAGTGTCGCAGTCACAGTGCCTCGGTCTAAGTGTTCAGCAGCGAAGGGAGCTTGAGGTACGACATCCGCGCTCCGGAACACCAGGTGTACAGGGCAACAAAGCATCACAAGAAAGGTGTGCACAGAGGCGGGTTGAAAACACCGGCTGGCCGAGCCGACATTTCGCTGAAGTGAGTTACTGGTATTTTTAATTCTGGAGATTGCATATTTTAAAAATTCAGATTTCTTGGGTTTTCTTCAAAATGCAGATTTATCAGTTCCTGTTCCACATTTTCCACATGGCAGGAAATAGCAGCTGTTGATGAGCAGTGGACTCACTAGGTGCAAAATCGCCAGAAAGCTGACTGTAAACGCTATCCGCTTAAGCCTGGTAGGCAGCTCCACTGTTACTCTTTCAAGAGTGGGATAAAGCTTGGTGTGGCGGCTGGCTTGCACCTATAATCCCAGCACGCTGGGAAACTGAGGTAGGATTGCATGTTTGAGTCCAGTCCGGGGGCAATTTACAACTTAGTGATCTCAAACTAAACATTTTTTGTAAGGGCTGGTGATGCAGCTCAGTGCAGAGGCCCTGGGTTCAGTCCCTAGTACCAAAAAATGAAAAAGTGGGGGACAGATTTGTAAGGAAGTAATTTTATATTCTCTTAGTTAAAAAGAAGTTGGGGAAAGCCAGGCATGGTGGCGCACACCTGTAATCCCAGCACTTGGGAGGCTGAGGCAGGAGGATCATTGCAAACTACAAAGTGGGCTCGAGGCCAGCCTGAACTGCCATAGCAAGACCCTGTCTCAAAAAGACCAAAAAAAAAAAAAAAAAAGGGAATAAAGCTGCAGAGCAGTATGCATATCACGACCCTCAGTCCATTAAAGCAGAAGGAACGTGTATACATGTTCACGCATGGGCAGAAGTGTGGCAGAGAAACTCCAGACGGGCAAGCAGGAGGTCCCGTGCAATGTTTTTATATTGCTGTCACTTAGATCTGCATGGTCTGCCCTCCTAGGAACTAGCGGCCACGCAGGGGCCCCCCAAGGCCCTAATCACAAGCCGCGCTGCTACCTCTTACGGCAGTGTCTGGGTAGAAGACCCCGCATGGTTGACAAACACAACCCAGGCATTTGAAGAGGTGCTTGACAGGCACGCCTGGTTCAGTGCTGGTCGAAGACGGGGTATGAGGGAAAGGCCTCGCTCTGATCCTGTCTGAGACAGGTCTTCATGTTGGGTTCATGTCTTCCTGACGGGAAAAACAGGACTGAAGCCGTGTGACTCAGACGAGGCTGACTCACTCGGGCTGCCGTCTGTCAATTACATCTTAAAGCCTCTAAGACCCCACGCTTCTCAGTGAAGTGGCTTATGGCTACCAATTACGAGCAATTGTGTCCTCCAAAGGCACCAATTCCGACAGCAATTCACTTGGGTGCAGTTGTGTGGTTTGCAGGAAGAACAGCAGTGAGTCAAGGAATTTAAATCTGTTCCTGGCACTAGAAATGCTTTATGGTCCTGTCCTGGGTGCATCTTTGTGTCTGTGCCTAAAATTAGCACCAACATCCTTCCCAGGCATGATCCAGACAGAAGGTTAGAGGGGAGCCGCCGGCTCTCCCGTCAACTCTTCCAGCTGCCTTGAACCAAACAGCAGGAATGCACGCTCTAGGCTCTTCCTCACCTCAAGTCAGTAAGGCCCAAAAACTGCGTTCTCCTATGCGAGGAGGGGCAAGTGTTGGAAGAGGAAAGGTGACTAAGGGTGAGGCGGGAGCTCCGAGTCAGCTCGCTCGGCTCCCGCCCTTGCCTTGTCGGCGGGACCCAGGAACGCTCTTAGAGCTTGGGGAGAAGGAACAGAAGCAGGCGGCCGTGGATGCGAACGTCTGCTCAATGCGCTGAATGAACCAAGAGAGATAACTGAATGCAGCCTCTGAAGGTGCTTTTCCCACGGTTTCTGTCTTCCAAGTTGGGCGGAGGGCAGGAAAGGCACAGTTCTTGGAACTCAAAGAAGGAACAGAAATTCCTAATTTAGCCTCAGAAGGGAAGTTTTTGAAAAATACTCTACCAAGAAAAACAAGTGAAAAATGATACCTCAGAGAAAGAAATGCCGGTACCCATAGGGTTATAAGCTTCCCAGATGTGCTTCAAAACCCTTTCTCAAAGCAGTCCTCTGTGTCAGCTCGAAGGGTAACTAAGGCTGCCCGCCACACAGCTCCACTGTTAAGCTGTGCGGCTCTGAACACTGCACACGTAGAGCTGGGCACCGCAGGACTGCCTGGTGCGGGCAGCACGCGGTGGTCGTGTTCACCAGCAGTGGGGCAGGAGAGGCTCGCGGAGGCCCACGCAGTCCTGTCCGCGCAGCTACTCCGAGACGTGCGCCTCGCTGACACGTGAGCTTTTCTGTAGTGAGGTTTAGATGTTTCTAAAGAAAAGCCCACTTTTCCTTAAATCATCTGTGTATTTATTTTGCAGTGCTAGGGGGCTGAGCCTCGGGCAAGTGCTTACACTGAGTCACGTCCCCATCTTTAAGTTATTCTTCCATTCAGCAAACTGTCCTGCGTAGGGTGTGATGCCTAAGCAGTCGCTGCCATTATCAAAGAGCTGTAGCACATCACCCACCCAGCAGAGGGCGGTCTTTGAGCCATACTGCGCCTCTGTAAAATACTGTGCCCAGGAGAAGGGGCCCCTCAGTGCTTTTCTCAGGTGCGGTACATGAGCCGAGAGGACAAAGCTAATTAGTGGTGAAGAAACACATTTGACGAGATCCCTCAAATTCACACTTTATATATAAAATCCTTCAGTTAAAGAAAGTAACACAATGCTGAATAACGATAAACTATTAAGAGGAGTAGCTGACTTCAAACCAGTGGGGTTTTTGTTTGTTTTAGACCATCACGGGACAGTCCTTTTTTTTCCCCTCCTGTTGAGACAGGGTCTCGATATGTAGCCCAGGCTGGCCTTGAACTCACAGCGGTCATCTTGCCTCAGTCTCCGGAGTGCTGGGATTAAGGGTGCTCGACCACACCCGGCCCTGGACGTTCCTTGCTTCCGAAGTGAGGACAAGTCCTAAGACTCGGGCAGCAGGGCGGCCACACCTCACTCCTCCAGCGTGCTGCGGATGCCGCGTGCTCAGGGGCTCCCTGACTGCAGCCCGCCGGACGCTTGCGTCCCCGGCTTTGATCAGGCCGCCCGCACTGCACCGGGCGTCTCTGAGATTGAGTACTTCGCAAGGAATGGGCACGGGGAAAGGAAGCAAGGGTCAGAAAAGTCAGAGAGCCTTAGGCGGCCCTTTTTCACCTCCCCACGGAGGCCGTGCTTTAGAAGGGCCTCGCTGCAGTCACTGAATGGTGAGCAGACAGTAATACCGGTGGAGGAGGGAGGGCATTTTGCTACAGGCTGTTCAGAATCTTGGTTTCTCAGACCTCCTTTTCCGCTCCTCCGGCTCCACCTTTTCACTGCCTCGCTGATCGTGAACACGGCAGCTGAGAAAGGGCAGGCGGTACAGGGGGACAAGCCAGGTAGGTGCGTGGCACACGTCTATAGTCCCGGCACTCTGGGAAGCTGAGGCAGGAGGGTCACAAATTCAAGACCAGCTTGGGCAATTTAGTGACACCCTGTCTCAAAAAAGTTTTTGAAGAAAAAAGGCTGGGGATGAAGCTTAATGTGAAGGAGGCCTGGTTCAATCCCCGGTTCCAAGAGAAGGGAAGGTGCGGGAAGAGGGAGGAGAGAAAAAAGGAAGGAACACAGTAGCGAGCACTGCGGCCCACATCGAGCCGGACTTTTGTTATGGACTTGCGGGGGCTCCAGCGGGCTTCTTCGCAGGCGCTGCCCTTCCACCCCGACGCGCTGCTGCCCCTCGCCCGGCCCACTGGAGACCCGCCCGCACCGGCCGCGCGGTCTGCTGCCCCTGCTCTGCCCGCCGGCGCGCGCCCTCGAGCTCTACTCCAGTCGAACCACAAGGCTACACGCTAGTGAGTCCCTGACGAAGTGGACACGCGCTGACCGCGGCCGCCGGGCGCCAGCCCCGCCGCAGGCCCCGAGCCCCGGGCAGCGGGGTTCTGCGCTCTGCCGCCAGCCCTGCCGCACGCACGAAAGAAAAGGAAAAAACAAAGCCACAAATATACAGCGACTCCTCATAAACGCTATTTACTTATTTATTTTTGTTACTAAAGTCAGAAAACTTGAATGCCACTCTTGGCTTTATTGCTTACCTGCTGTATGATCTTAAATCACTCAGTATTCTGCCTTTGTTTTCCCTCTGTAAAATGGGAATAATAATAATACCTTTCTTATGTGCTGTCAGGAAACTGAAATAAAGTGCTGGGGATGTAGGTCAGTGCTAGACCGCCTACCTAGCGGGTGTCAGACCCTAGATTCCATGCAGTACTGAAAAGAAAAAAATTTCAAATAAGATAAGGCATATATGATAATTTATTTTATAAACGTTGCAGTTGCTGGGCATGGTGGTACATGTCTGTAATCCCAGCACTGTGGGAGGCAGAGGCAGGAGGATGGCAAGTCTGAGCCCAGGCAGGCTAATTTATCAAAAGCCTGTCTCCTGTCGCTCAGTGTAAAGGCCCTGGTTCAATCCCCAGTACTGAAGGGAAAAAAGAAGAAAAGTTTAAAATATCATATACCATATTGGTGTCAATAATTACTAAGAAAAAAATTGCTATTATGTATTAGAACAGTAAATGTAACTTTGAATATACTTTGTTCTTACACTTGTAAAAAAAAAAAAAAAAAAAAAGAACACTCTAACCAGCAATAAAAGTAGCCTATCAGATACTTTTGGCTAATAGGCTGCTTTATGCTGATGCATGCCACTGAATTTTATACATTAGTAAAATGCAGTAAGTATCTTACATTGCTCAGTCTGGCTAGGCAGGGGCACTGGTCACATAACTCATACAGAGTTTTTCCAACCCTCGCCTGCTCTCAGAGAAACGCAGCAGTTTGGGATATGAATAGCAGAACCTTTCTGAAATCCCATCCCATCACTAAGAGGTACGGTAACACTTTTTAAAACCCAGCAAAATGGTGTGGTCTACAAGATTTTTCAAATTCCTGGGACAGGTTTCTTCCATGCAGCTCCAGAGAGTAGGAGTAAGGCCCAAGGCCATGGCTTCCCCTGGGCCTGCCGGCGGGACCTCTGACAGCCTTGCAGAGCCCCTGAAAACACCCTCCTCTTCATGGTCACAGCTCCTAGTGGATGAAAACCCTACTCCTACGGACTCAGTAGGATGAAGCCATGCTAGCAGTGCCTCTAACTACAAGGATCCCCGCAAGGGAGCGAAGGCTTCCTGCAGCTGCCTGAGGCCCACGCTCCTGAAGGCAACGCTTGCTTTGATTACTAAGACTCAGTCCAGGGCTGCTGGCAAACAGACTTTCTTCCAGGAGTGGAAGAAAAGTTTTGTTTCCTGTTTTGAAAAGTGAAGGGAATTACTTCATTAATATGCAGGCCAATTTGAGCAGGCTGGTCAAGAAACACTGAAGTGGAGATTCCCACTGCAACATCTAATTGTACAGCATCTTACTAGGTATACAGTACACACTGTCGTTGTAATGAACACTACCAGCTGTTTCCCCTCCACACTTAGTCAGTTGGGTCCTATTAACCACAAATTAAGTCATCTGAAAAGGGAAGACACAGATTAAGGACGGCACTGCCAGCAGGTGTGGAAACATCAGTCTTGGGCCAAGGTCAAATTATAAGGCTATTATACAGGCACACTGTAATAAACTCAAGACACAATTTGAAAGGGGCTGGAAGAACTTTGTTTCCAAAAAGAGAAAAGAACAGTAGAACATCGTATTTGGTTTGGTTGAAAGAATAAATGCTGCCATTTTGACCTGATAAATGCTTTCACATAAAGAAACACTTCAGAAAGTACAAGGCAAATCATATTTTTAAAAAGAAGCTTACTGTACGTTTACTGGTTTGGGATATTCAGGATATGAACATTAGTCTCTTTAAGTTTTTAAAAATCAGTAAAATAAACTAACAACAAAAAAACCCAGGAACTGGACATTTTCTCTATTTTATCTTTGCCTGTGTTTCTCTTTATCAAAAGTTTTTAATCCCTGAGATAATTTACTTACAGCCCTGACGGAAGACCTCAGGAACGTGAAGAGGCAGCAGGGGACGTGAGGAAGACTGGGGAAAGGACGCCGAGGGAGAAACACCAAGGGCGGTCGAGGAAAGCACAGGAGCCCCCGGGCTTCAGCAGCGGGTCAATTACACAGTCACAAACTCAGAAGTTGGAAAAAAGTGCCCCCAAACCACCACCTTCAAACAGGCCACCCACCACTCTGACAATTAATCACTGAATGTTATCACTAAATAAGTTACAAAAGGCAGATCTTTTACAGCAATCTCTTGTACCCATGGCTGCAAATGAGCGAACGGTCTCAGCCTTCAATTCCATGTGGCTGCCCAGGTAGAGGGAACATCTGCTCCAGAAAGACTGATGTAAAGGACCGTGCTCCAGGGGGCTGACTCGGCCAAGCACAAGTGCTGCTGCTGCTCATGCTCTCTGCTCAGGGGTACACAGCAGCCTCCTCCAGCCCCTCTGGCTCCTCACAGACCACTGAGTCCGTTCTCACGGGGGCTCACAAGGAGCCAGGGACTGCTGCAGGCTCTGCTTCGGATCACAGCCCTCTGCTTGTCCAAAGAGATGCCAAGCCTGGGCCATTTTTCGAAGTTTAGCAAGGTTAGGTTTAATCTGCAGGAAGAAAGAGAGTAACTCCAGTTAGCAATATGAAAAGCCAGGAGCACAGAAGTATCTCATGCATGGCTCTTCAAATCTGTTTAGACTTCTAATTTCTGGACTCAGAAAAGATTACAGAGTTCCTTAGGAGTAGTGAGACTGTAAACTTTAAATCCAGAATCTCATCTCTTCACCAATGGAGACAGAACTTTTATTTCATTTTATTGTCATGTGAAACAGAGTTTTTAATAGCACAAAATCAATGAGATGAGTCAGGAAATATTAGTACCTGCAAACTCCGGGCAAGAAAAGCTGTTATAGCCTTTAGTAGGAGGGAAAAAAAAAAAGATCTGGAAGTCAGCAATATGGATCCTACTACTATGTGCTCATGGTCAGTTTTTTTTCTTTCTTTCTTTTTTTTATTTTGAATCCAGCAACTGAACTCAGAACCTTGCGCCCGCCAGGTAGGCGCTTGTACCACTGAGCTATATCCCAGGCCCTGTTTCTTTTGTTTTCCTTTTTCTTTTTTACGTTCTGTTTCATTTATGATCATACCAAGGATAGAAAATGTTCTTAAACTATGCTGGGCCTTTATTCCACTACTCACATCACAGCTCGTGGGCTGCTGAGGAATCGGGGCCACAGCAGAATGTGGAGTTCTCTTCCTAGGCTTGGTTTCCTTGAAGATCCTCAAAGCACAACTCAAGACAGACTTGGAGATGACCAGATACACCTAACAGGTCAGTGTTTTTAGCACATACTATCAAGAAACTGGATGTCTAGGCTGCATTTCATCAACACTGAATTTGCTGTACTTCTACCTGCTTTCCCTGCCTCCAGCAAGAATTTCTGTATCTTAGCAAACCTAGACCCAGCAGGCAACAGATGTGAGGCATACACCAGTCTGTACATGTGTTAAGGTTAAAAACACAGAGCCATCATGGGGATAATCTGACAGTTTAGTCTAAGCTCCATTTTGAATGTGAACTGGAAGACAAAATCAGTAGGCTCTAAATGAATTTCCAATGCATGTTTCCCAAAACTTTCATACTCTGGGAAGCATTAAGGCAGATCACATCAGGAGGCAGAAGATGAACTGTGCTCCCGTGAGTCACCGTGTACCTGTTTCTCATGCCCCAAGTGGCCCAGGTCGGCCAATGGCAGCATGGACGGCCTTCCATGAGCGCACTGGAAAGGCAGCTGGCACCAGGACAGAGCTTCAATAAGGCGGTAGCTCTCCTCAGGGCTCAGGCGGTCGTTAAACTTAATGGCCCCTGAACACAAGAGAGAAACCAGAAGGTTAAAGTGCGCAGGGCGAGAAACCAACACCCACCCTGGGCGGGAGCCAAGCATCGGGGAGAGTAACGTATTTCTCAGCTTCCTTTTTTTTGGTACCGGGAATTGAACCCAGGACCTTGTGCTTGCCAGGCAGGTGCTGCGCCGCGGAGGTGCGTCCCCGGCCCTCAGAGTCTTTAATATGGCTATAACACCGCTTCAGACCGGCACTTATGGCCAAGGGTCACAGTCAGGCTTTAAAACCGACCTTCTGTCTCTTAGCTTTTCCTCACGGGCTGTCCCTCTAGTCCCTGTGAAAGGTCCTCCTCTGGTTACAATCTTGCTTTCAGGGTTTTTGTCAGAGGCAAGAGCAGCATGCGTATTTACTGACTTAGGGTCTGTGAGGCTGAAGTCACCATCTGTCTGCGGATTGTCCCACAGCAACCTCCGATTTTCCCCTTACATGCCCATTTTATTTGCTCTTTTTTTCTAATTTCCATAATAGCCTTCCTAATTTAAACTCTCATTTTGTTAAAATCTGCTTTTATTGCTACATTAATTCACTCAGTCAACAAATATTTCTTGTGGGCCAGGGATAGATCTCAGTGGCATAAGTGCCTGCCTGGCAAGTGCAAGGTCCTGGGTTTGATTCCTGGTACCAAAAAAAAAAAATTCTTTCCTTAAACTCTTAAAAAAAACCAAAAAGCTTTAAAAAAATATTTCTTAAGCATAAATTCTGTATGAAGAGCTTGACAAGCAGTAAATGAGACAAATGCTCTCCCCTCATAAAGCCTATGGTCTAACAGGTGAGACAGACATTAAACAAATAATTATATAATAATTTAAATCACAGTTACTATAAAACATAGAATGTGAATATATAATTGGAAAATCAGAGCCAGTTTAGGAGGTCAGGAAAGGCTTTCTTGGCAAATTGATTTTTAGGCTCCAACCTTGGGTTAAAAAAGACTGACTAAGGAACGAGCAGAAGGGTGTTTCAGGTGAGGGCAGCATGGTGCAGGGCCCGAGATGACAGGAGTTTGGCCCCAGGAAGGGCAGGACCAAAGAAGCAGGTCCGAGCACAGAGCGCCAGGGGGTGTGGCGGAGGTGAACTTGAAGAGGCAGGCGAGGGCCGCGCCAGGCGGCCTCTTCGGGCCGCGGGAAAGTGCGGCGTTTTGGTACTAAGCGCAGCAACTCCTCCTGACGCATTTTGGTAGAAGAATGGCCCGCTCACAGGGATGCCTCGAGAAGATTCCCCAGGTGCTGAAAGACAATGGCTCTGACCAGGAGCCAGAATGGGTGCGAGGAGCCAAGAGAGTTCAGCGTCCCAAGGAGGAGGAAGCAGCCGTGGAGGCGGACGCACGGCGGGATTCAGGGTGAGTTTGAAGATGGCCATGATGAAATCCGTAGTTATGAGCAGTGAAGGCAGGACAAAGGGGCAAAGGACTTGCGGGCGCCTGCGGGAGACGGATGGTGACACGGTGGCAGGAAGCGCAGAGAGGGGACTGAGGAGACGGGCAAGCGGGGGCTGTTAGTGGGCTGGAGGCCCACCGCCACGGTTCCAGGGTGAGCTCCCCAACACCCCTTTCTGTAATTTATCACCTGTAATGCCCTCTGTGTCAGATCTCCAGGCTTCGGTGCCACTTCCCTGGCTGCCCTTCTCTCTCACCAGCCTCATTTCCTAATGCTCTTTGCTGCTGCTCACGCTGGGGACTCATTTTTGCCCCCGCGTCTGCACAAGCTGCTTCCTCTCCCCGTGGCGAACTCCCTCTTTCCAGTCTGAACACCTTGCCCTTGGCCCTCTGAACTTGGCTACAAGGGCAGCTCTTTCCTCTGCTCGTGCACACCCGCCTGCACCGTCATGCGTGTAGGCGCTGTGCTTTGTGGAAGTTATTTTTTAGGCTTTAGTTTTGAGTGTTCAGTTTCTTGGTCTGCATTGTACTTTTCAAGGGGCGAGCAGAAATAAGCCTTCTGCCTCTTTCATAATCACTGGAGGGCGGCCAGCACACAGCACAGAGGCTCACAGCTGGCCACGGAGGCTCTTACCATGGCAGGCTTGGGAGGCCAGCACCTTCTGCACCGTCAGCGGCAGTGTCCCTTGGATGCCTCTGGTGGTCTGGAGCAGCTGCATTAACAAGAGGAGGGGACAGGACAATGAAGCCTTCCGCGCATGGTGCCTCTGTGTGAACCCCGAGATGAAAGGACAGCTTACCTCGACTTGTTCCCGAATAAACTCCTACAAGGTGAAAAGGAAAAGAGGAGAGATCAATCTACTTTATGTTTCATTGCCTTTTGATAGTTTATAAATATCCTAATTTTCTTCTCTAAGACATACCTCCTGAAGAAGAGAGTCCTAGCAGTACAACACTTACATACAAACTTATTTGTTTAAGCCTATTTGTTTATATTTATAATCTTGCCAGAACAAGTGTAATATTACAGACAAGCTGAGAATAAATATACAAAAATCATCAGTACAACTGTGTAGTCACTTAAATATTAAAAACATTAAGTAAATAGTCGTTTCCCACAGGCTTTTTGGGACAATTTCTTTTAGGTCAAAAAGCTCATTTTATGAAGCATTTTGTTGAGAAGTTTCTTCTCCCTTGAATATCTCTGTCCATGAGTTGACCTTTTCAACAGTTACATCCTAGTAGGTATTACTGACAAAAGAACATTAAAGAAAGTTAAAGCCGATGCTGTTTACTTCCACCAATATTTAGCCTTTGGAGGTACAACGCATATTTTGAGATATAGCACATTTCATTAACTCTTCGTAAATCCCAATGGGGTGACTTCCTCCCCGTCTTCCTTTTTTCCTTTTCCCTTTCTGGACTCCCTCCCACCCTCCTTTTCCATCTCTCCCTCTTTTCCCCTTCCCTTCTCCATCCCTCCCTTCCTTCCATCCTCCCTTCATTTTTCCTGCTGTAGTACTTGGGACTAAACCCACAGCCTTTGCTCAAAATATTTTTTTATTTTGAGACAGGGTCTTGCTAAGTCATTAAATTGTCCAGGCTGGGTTAGAACTTGCAATCTTCCTGCCTCAGCCTCCCAGAGTATTGGGATTTTTTGGGGGGTGGGGTACCCTAATGTCCAGCCAGGGTGATTTTCTTTTTAAATCTTGGATAATTCTTTCTATATACTCTAATCTACATGCCTGTAAATGAGCACAGTTATTAAGAACTAGGTGGTAGATACTATCTTGTATCTACTTCAAAAGCCACACATTTTTCAAAACCAACCTAAATAGAAAGATGTCTCATAATACCTACCCCATTAATAAAACAGTGTGGACAGAAATCAAACCTAACTTCTTTGCTATTGTGGAACTGCAAAACATCAATTTGTAAGCCTGGTGAGGGGAAGAAAGGACTCAGTCTCAGCCATTTTTTACTTCAGGGGTTCAATTAATACTACATAATTTAAACAATGTTAAAAGGGCCCAGTTCACCAGGCTGTGGTACAGAACATTACAGAAGTATGTATTAATCTTTCCACTGCTAGCACTCAAGTAGCCCCCTCTTCAAAATACCAAGCTATTCCAGAATCAACAAAATCTCTTCTGATCAGCCTGACTTAATGTGATCAAGATTTTCTGAAACTGCAGGCTTTGTTTCAATTTGAGGTAAACTCCTTAATGGTAGTCTTTGAAGTAACTTCGGGAAAGTTTTTATTATAACTTTCTGGTGAAATTTTTAGGGATTAAATTACAATAAAAGATTCGAACAGATCCTATCTTTGAGGTTGAGACAACCTGGAGCACAAGTCTTAGCAGCCACGAGCTCTGCGGAAAGAAGAGCGCTGCTGGCAGCAAAGCAGAGCTGTCCGATCAAAAGGCGAGCCTGGGGAGGAACACCAAGGTGCCTAGAAGCGGGCACTGTTCGCTTCCTCTCACCCTCGAGTCGCCTCGCTTTCTCTGCCTACAAACGTGCGCAGGTCTCTTCCGGCTTGAACAGACCCCTCCTCAGCCTCCGCTTCCTGCCCCACACTTGGGGCCCACGCCGTGCCCCTCCCTTGGAAGGTCCGCCGGTGTGGCCTCGCTGCCCTCCCTGCGCGCGGCTGACCCCAGCCCACTTCTGCCGACCCCGTGCTGGGAGGTGACCCCACGAGACTCCCTTGTCCTCTCTGGAGCCAAAGCCACCTTCTCAGGCTTTGCTTCCTGGCCACCGCTGCCATGCTCTTCTTGTTCACAGCTGCCCTGGGTCTTGGGAATACTTCCTCTCCCTGGATTGCTTCCCTCCTCACAACGTTCCCTCATCTTCACAGTGTCCTTTCAGCAGTCACTTTCCAGCCCTCTGCCAAACGCACATGGTGAAGGCCGGGGTGCTGCAGAGTGAGTCTTCTGTGCTCTCCTTCACTCTCCATATTCTTCCAGGACAAGCTTACTTCCTCCAGCCTTCTCCAGTTTCTGCTATTATAAAAATGTGCGTGCTATAAACTCTCGGATAGACAGATGCAGTCCGGATGTCTCTTCCGGGTGCTGAATCTGAAGGTCTGTCTGCCCACTGGACATCCCGTCTGCGGCGGAGCCCTCTGTGCCTGCGATGAGCCTGTCATCTACCTCCTTGCTAGGAGTGCTTCTCCTCCAACTTCCCTCTCTGCAGATGGCACCACCCTTCTTTCATCTAGCAAGAACCCTCGAAGCACTGTTATAAACCTTTTCTCCTTTATTTCTTTTATATTCTGTTGCTCACCAGGTCTTCTTGATTCTATCTCTCAAGTTAGGTCTTGCATATGACTGTCCTCTGCATTCCCACCACTAGTGACCCAGTTAAAGCCTCCGCTGCTCATAGCTGAACCAGTGCTAAAGCCTTTGCAGTGCTCACCTTGCCTGAAATCATTCTACCCCATGACTTATCTACAAGTCTACCTTTTCATTTTTTATTTGGATATTACTCAAGTAATTCCGATTTCTAGACAAATGGTAGACTGAGTTGATGCACATTTGCTTGTGCTCCGAATAGGGAGAGCTAGAGAGAAAGAAGGAGTACAAACTGTAAGAAAAAAGAACTGGCAGATTTGCAAATGAACCAAATAAAACTCCTGTAAATAAAAAGTCTACTCATCGAAGTAAAAACTCCGTGTGTAAGTAAAGATGTCATTACAAGCAGATGAGAGGAGGGACACAAGGAGGGCGGAGATGTGAGGCGCACGCGCCCCAGCACCCCCCGTGAGTGTGATCACTGTGTACTGCCGACCTGTACCAGTACACATAAAAATTAGAGAAACGAAAAGCAGATGGAGAGACTTTCGTTCACTGGAACAGACACGAAGGAAATTTCCCAGAATGTCCCAGAGAGGGTAAGTGGCGTGCAGAGTAGCACAGCAAGGCACTACAGATGTCTCCTGGGATGTACTTCCTGGAGAAGAGGATGGGGGAGAAGGAGGTTTGAAGAGATGATGCTGCCCCCTTTCCAAACTGAAGAAGCACGACGAACCCCCTGAAGAGAGGGAACGCAACTCCCTGCAACTCCAGCATGCCAGAGACAAAGAATAGTCTTCAAAGCAAACAGACAGACACTCAGATACTTACAGTGTGACAGACTGGCAGGGGGCTTCTGTGGCACAAACGGAAGTCAAAGGTAATGGGATATTTTGGAAATGCTGGGGGATAACTAGCATGTGGAAATTTTCTTTAGTGTTTACTTTCTAATGGTAATTTTTTGGACACAGGATTTCACTATGTGGTTCAGGCCTGGCCTTAAATTCATGTGTACCCCTGGCTGGCCTCGAACTTCCAGCAATCCGCTTGCCTAGTCTCCAGTGCTGGGATTACAGGTGTGCCACCATGCCTGGCCTAGAATTCTGCTTCTAACTAGACAGTCATTGAAGTGTGAAGGCAAAATGAGGTTTTGGCACAGTGTACCATTCATGGGCTCTTAGTAAAAGAACATTAAGAAATTTACTTTAGTAAAAAGAAAACAGAAGGAATAAATAGGATACAACAGGCAACAGTGAACAGACTCTGTAAGTATTCTGATCAAACAAATAACTGAAATTAGTGATAACTGAAGGACTAAAATCAAGGTGGAATTAAATACTAAACAAGAAAATGGAAGACCAGTGGGGAATGATGGGAAATAAAAGGTTCAAAGGTTTTTGAACATTTTAGAAACAGAATAGAGAATCAAATTGCCTCCAAACTTTGCTAAGTATGTACGCTAAAATTCAAGGCTAAACTGGGCATGGAGGCTCAGGCAGGAGGCTTGCTGCAAGTTTGAGGCCAGCCTGGTCTATAAAGTGAGTTCAAGGCCAGGCTGAACTGCATAGCAAGACCCTGTCTCAAAAAAAAAGGAAGAAAAATAACGTAGAGTAAAAATTTAATAACAATCCTAATGCCTTCAATGTCACGTCCCAGCAGTAGCTTTCCAAACCTCTGCCAAAGCACGTAAGTAATCATACTGAAAATTCTTTTCATTTCTTCCAGTATTGGGGATTGAACCCAGGCCTTCATGCATGCTAGGCAAATGGTCCATTACTAAGCTATACCCGTGACCCTCTTTTGAAAAGATTTTTAAATATTTATTTTGTTTTTTTGAAGCAGGGTCTTATGTAGCTCAGGCTGGCCTTGAACTCTCGATGATCTTCCTGTCTCAGCTTCCCAAGTGTATGCTACCATGCCCAGCAAAATTTTTATTTTACTTATTTTTGTAGTACTGGGAATTGAACGCAGGGCTAGATCCTGAGCCCTTTTAAATTTTTTGAGACAGGATCTTGCTAACCTGTTTAGTGGCCTAGGCTGGGCTCACACTTGCAATCCTCCTCCCTCAGCCTTCCAAAAGTGCTGGCATCACACCTGGCTCTTAGGTATGTATGTATCTTAGTTGTATGTATCTTAGTTGGAGCCCTATCTTGATAGTTCCCCATATATAGGACCTGCTTCAAGTCTCTGGTATGGGCTCCTCTGTCTAGAATGCCCTCTCCACTCTTCCACATTTTGGCAGATTCCTACCTTTCTGCTATGGCTTCTATCCATCTATTTTTTTTTTTTTTTTTTTTTTTCTTTTGAGACAGGATCTCACTATGCAGTTCAGGCTGGCCTTGAACTCACTTTGTAGCCCAGGCTGGTCCTGAACTCGAAATGATCCTTCTGCCTCAGCCTCCCGAGTACTGGGATTACAGGTGTGCGCCACCATGCCCAGCTATGGCTTCTATCTAGATGTCCCCCCGAAGGCTGTGTACTCACAGGTAGGGCTTTTGGGAGGTGCTGGATCTAGGGTGTGTGAGGCTGGGATTAAGGGCGTGTGTCATTAAATTACTCCACTGATTTGGTTAGCATGGTTCTGAGTACAGATCATTGGAAGGCCCATAGGGATATAGGTGACACCATCCAAAAAGCTTGCAGCCCGGATAAGGTAAAAGGGAGAGATGGAAAGCGGCTGCTCATGCCCGCTGCCTTTTGCCTGCCATGCCAACCTTCTCTCCTGTGCAATGCCCCTCTGCCTGGGAGCCAGCTGACCATGGACTCAAATCTCTACAAACTGAGCTAAAACAACCCTTTCCTCCTTTAACTTGTGGGTGTTGGGTACTGTATCAGTGATGAGAAAAGTAACTTCCTATGACTTTTTGTAAGAAAACAGCCTTTCTGTAGCAGCTTCCTTCACCTCTTCCTGGGTACAGTAATCATTCTGTTTCCAAAACACTTTTTGAATATGCCTAGCTATATTGCACTGCACTATAAATACCTAAATGTCCTTCCTTCTCCCCGAGAGCTAATTCATCTTCAAATCTCTCGAAGCGCACACACTGGAGGAAGGTAACATAAATGCATGCTAAACAGAGGCCAACGAAGAGACTCTGGACAAATGTGAGGGGATTACCACCTAGCAGTCTCCTGCACACAGGAAGCTATGTCTTACCTCCACAATACTCCTGGTCACAGTAGACCTTCCTCTTCGAAGTTCATTGGCTTCTCTTTCTACAAAACAGAGTGGTACTTTTCCCACAAGGACCAGACAATCGCTAGTGTCTGGAAAGGTAAATTCAAGACCCAAGTCTTCCAGATTTTTGTGGTAACACCTGAGGAGACAGGTAAATGTAAATCTGTTACTTCACCCACATTTCACGACTAGTTCCAAAGGCTTGATAGACTCTCAAAATCTTGTATACAAGTTGTATTGTTTTTCTCACATTTATGTGTTTAAGATTTTATTATCAAATTTTTTTGATTCCAGTAGTTGCCCCTATATGCGGCTTCACTATCCAAGATTTAGTTACCTGTAGTCAACCATGATCCAAAGATAATACATTCCAAATGTAAATAATTCATTAACAAAAGTTTTTAGGTACTGGGGACTGAACCCAGGGGGCTGTGCATGCTATGCACTCACTCTGCCATACAGGTAACACCCCAGCCACAAACTTTAAGCTGCACATCATTCTCAGGAACACGATCAAATCTCACACCGCCCTGCTGAATCATCCCTTTGTGCAGTCTCTCCAGCTGACCTCACTACATACCTGCTGGTCACTCAGATACCGGATCACACGTCTCAGTATAGTAGTGTCAGTGTTCATACAACCCTTACTTTCCCTAATAATGGTCCCAGAGCACAAAAGTAGTGATGCAAAAGAGGCCTGAGCGCGTGAAGCATGAAAGGACCGACTGACACTACGTGGCAATGCTGACAGCATGCAGAGAAAACACAGCAAGCTAAGGCCAGAGCGTCTCAGTTCTCAGAAACCACTGGACGTCCCAGGACAGTCTCTGTGGGGAGGGAGAGAAGGGCACACTACTCTACACCAAGCCTCTTTTCTTTCTTCTTCAATTTCCCTGTAAGAGAATCAATTTCTTTCTACATCTTGTGCCTAAATTTTATTTTTCACTGAGGAATTGTTAACTTCTCGCCGCTGGAACTTGAAGGAGTTTGGCACAAAGAAAAGTTCTGAGAAATGTTTTGAATCAGCATTCAAGCAGGGAGCTAATTAACAGCCCAAGAACTGAGAAGTCCTGATTAACAGGGATGTAAATAAATGAATCTGCCTTTCATATAAATTATGCCCTCGAGAAAAAGATACATTGGTAGTAGTATATTCCCAAACCTGAAATAAACTGATACACAATATATCCTTTTTTATTTTCATGATTTGTACTGTCCAGAAGTGGGAAAATGTCCTATCTTGTGATTCACTATATGATTTGCCCCTGCTTTATATTCCAGTGTTTTACTTTCTTCCTAGTAAGATTATGGTAATGAAGACTAGAATGAACCAGGGCAAAGCAGAATGGAAGCAATTACTGCACTGACTTTGCCTTCAGAAACAGCACAGCATAAACACTTGACTGTTCCAAGAAATGGGAAGAGTGTTCTAAGCCAACTGCTGGAAAAAATTATCAGGGAAACCCTATCCTACACTCAACAGCTGTGATACAGTGGGAAGAATGGCATTTGAAGTCGAAGACCGCCTCTGACCGCCTGCTCCACCCTGAAAATCTGCTCTGACCGAGAACAAGCTGGTAACCTCTCCTTGTCTCAGCTTCCTCCTCCTCTGAATGGAACAATGGTTATGCTCAGGCCTCCCGGAACCACTGTGAGAACTTACACTGTCAACGTCCCCTCCCCACCATGCACCGACCTTAGGAGTCTCCTCTGTTCCTCTGTCACTGTTATCTCTAGTGGAGGGATTACAGTGGAGGACAGTAATTTTTTCCGACCACCGCCTTGGGGTTGTTGCTTCTCATATGAGTCTATTAGAAGAAAGATGAATAGGTTAAGGGTAGAAGAAAAGTCTTTTATATTCAAACAACAATGACGCATTGTAAAGCACAGCCATGATCCAAGTGTCCTAGTGCTTAGTAATGTGTTCAGTGTTCAGTTCTAGACTTTGGATTTCCATTATTAAAATGAATCTAGGAAACACCAAGCCAGGCTTAAATCTCATATTCAAATGAACAGGACAATGTCCCTACAGGTAATGCCTGTGGTTAACACCAGAGGCGCACAACCTGGATCCCTGGGGAAATGTGTAGGTTTACCACATGACCCTATGGCTCAGGAACTCTTCCTGCAGAAGGCTCTCCCAACCCTGAACACAATTCTCTGTGCTATTCCCAAGTGGTGCAGGGCCCATAGTAAGTAAGCTTTTCTCACACTGTTTTTGTTATCTTTCCCAACCCTTAGGCTTTCATTTTATAAGGAGGAATGAAAATAGTAGCAATATCATTGTCCTTCTAGCCCATGAAATATCTTCCTAGGTCCTCACCTAACTCTTTGACACTAAGGTTTTTCATTACTTGACCATGGAAGTAAAGATTTTCCTGGCATTTTACCTCTTGGTGAACACACTGCCTCATGATGACACAGATGCTTAGCAAAAGCTAAAAAGCACACCCTGACTTTGGGAATATATACAAAACAGTACTAGTATGGGCTGCCTGTGGGAAGAGAAACTACATGGGACTTTGGACAAGGGTATAAAGGAGGATTTATTGCATTTCCTTTTGCACTTTCTAGAATTGGATCTATCTGATCATACTACGTCTGCAAAGGTAAACTAGATTTTGACATAAAAACAATCCAACTGGCTTTCTGAGCTGACAAACGGTGGAGAAGGCACACCAAGATCATGTGGGCATATGCAGAGGCACCTTTGTGCAGAGCGTCACTGTTAGCCCAATTTAATAAATATGCAGCAAAGATGCCTTTGACCATGTATATAAAACTTGTTTAAATTAGTAAATGAGCTACCACACTCATTCAGTTATAATACAAGCCAAACAGGAGGACTTTAGCTTAAATTTTTAAATGTATAATACATCTTTTCTCATAATAGTTACAGTGAGGAATCTACTTCTGCTGGAGTCTCCAATCTTTTCCTCTCAGATAGGTCCTTACCAGTAATCAACTGCTCTAAACGAATGCGCTCATGGGCAGCATGTTGATCCACCAAGATTAACAAGTTTCCACCTACAAGATGATCAAGAGTTACTGAGGTATCAACTTCTGGATCAAACTTAAAATAATCATGTGCAGAATCAAAAAAGCTTAATTCAACCTACTTAACAACACAACTGTAAGAGAAAATACATTGAGTAGTAATGATTGTATATTTTTTTTCCTAAAAAGTAGAAATGGGGAAAATAATACTTTTATCCCTGATGAAAAATTCTTTAGTTCATCAGTGCTTCATTTGTAAAACAAGATTAAAGTCTGAAATGTTTAAATACTGATTTTATTTATTAAGGTAACTTGAAGGCAATGAAGAATCATTTGACATTATTATAATCAGCTGGTGTTGATTTGCAAGGTATTCTGAAACTCCTGAAGAATGTACTTCTTGTACACTTTAGATCAGAGGCCAGGAATGTTTTCTGTGAAAGGGCAGACAGAAAATATTTCAGGCTTGTTGAGCCAAGTGCTTTCTGTCACGACTACTCAAGTGTTCACATTGAGCCAGAGCAGCCACAGACATTATGTATTCCAATAAAACTTTACTCATAGACACTGAAATAAAAATTTCATTCAACTTTACTGTGTGGAAAAATACTCTTGTTTTTCCAACCATTTAGGAACGTAAAGCCATAATCTCCCTAGCTGGATCTGCCACAGCTCCAGATGCTGCTTCAGACTGGGTCTTCGCTCAGGCTGTGAGTCACCTTGGCACTGATGTAAATACAGCTCCGGATCTTGCAGAGTAACGCTGGACACAGCCTCTGCGACTCTCAGACTCCTGGGTGTGCCCGCCTGCAGGTGGCTGGGAGAGTGGGGCTCCGGACTCTCAAGAACAAGTGAGGAGCCCAAGTCTGGGCCCAAGTAGCCACACCTACAGTGGGGCCTCTTCTCACTGGCAGGAAGGCTGCATGGCATTGGTACATGCTTTAGCCTTATAATTTTATTACTTTTGGCCAAAAGGTTGAGTGTACTGCTACTGATTATACTGGACTAGAGCAATTCCAAATAAGTAAGGCCTATTTTTCCTACTCCTATCAAAAGATTTGAAAATTTTTCTATGACACTATCAAATTTGTGGCCTGAGAGGTTAGGGATTAAAGGAAAATAAAGACAATAAATTTTCTGACAGCACTTTCAACAAGAACAGCCCCTACAATGCTGAGTTTTAAATTCCTTTGAGGGTAGGAGTTGCAGCAGCTGTGATGAATCCTGAACATCCTGTAAGGGCATGGGCAAAGCAATGGAATAAATCATAACTGAGAGACTTGCTTCAAACTGGAAACTAGACCCGGTGTGAATTATCAAGCGTCAGAGGACCTCTGAAATCAAGTGTGCACCTGACTCACAGAATGGTTTATCTTTTCATTGTCTACAATGTTTGTGCCATTTTCCATTCCTTGAATGAAGCAGAACACAGGAGGTCATTTACTCACGACAGAAGCTATGTTTTTAATAGTCCAACACAACAGGATAGGAGCTTCACAAAGGCAGAGATTTTGGTCTGTTGTCCAATCTCATATAAAAAAGTGCCTGGCACTTTGTGGGTACTCAATAAATATTTATACAATAAAGGAGTGAATCCGTATTCCTTAGGGTGTGATAACTGAACAAACTGTATCTTATTATTGACAGAAACATACAACATACAAATGCCAACATATAGCATTCTTTTACTATAATTTAAAATAATAATATATGTTTGTCCATTAAAATATGTAAGTATCGGGGGCTGGGGATTTAGCTCAGCGGCAAAGCGCCTGCCTGGCATG
>NW_004955523.1:517343-532266 GCF_000276665.1 Chinchilla lanigera | reverse complement strand
AAAAAAAAAAAAAAAAAAAAAAAAAAAAAAAAAAAAAAAAAAAAATATGTAAGTATCAAAATTAAAGTAATTCAATTAGGGCAATAGTTTGCATTTGGGACTTATGAATGGCAAAAATTCCAGAATTTCAATTCAGAAAAATGTGTTTGCCTAAGAATACTATTGTAGTCTGTGTAAGTCGTTCACTTTCTGCTAAGAATAGTCTTTGATGGCGTTTAGTCAATCCAATAATAATATACAATCTCAAGAGAAATTTAAATAGTCCCTTTTGCTTCTTCGAACAGCTGCATGTTTGGTGGTTACGCCCTGCTGAATGCTGGTGAAGTAAGGAAATAAGCCCTGTGACGCCGGACAGTTGACCCAGTGACTGTAAACAGCTGCCAAGGAGCCGGCAGACAGCGTATGCGGCACGGGTGCCCCGGACACCAGGGTAACTCACATCCTGAGCAGGACAGCGTGGCGTGTGTGAGAGCTCTGAGGCTGCTCCCAATCGTGTCGGATTTAAAACTTAGAAACTTTACTTCTAGAATTTTCCATTGAATACTTTCTTAACTTGGTTGACTGTGGGTAACTGAAACTGCAGAAAGCAAAACCATACAAAGGGAGTGAGCTCAAGCTCCACGCGCAGGCCCTGGTCCTCCTCCAGTCCCTCATCCCTGTCACAGACACATGCGTCTCGCCTTACAGTTGCTTAGCACCATCTCTTCTCTCAAACAGCGCTCATCTGCCAAAGTTTCATCTCCACAATCACAAAATTGAACCATTTTCATCTTACTGTCTCAGCAGCAATTGGCAGGAAGTCTTAGCTTCGCAACATAATATTCTTCTGTTGTCTCTTTCTTCCTGTAGCTGCTCTTTCACAGTATAGTTTGCCAGTTCATACTTTCCTACTCTACTGTTGTTAAATGTTGGAATTATTCTAGACCGAGGACCTCTTCTCACTATTCACTCTTCTTCAGGTGATAAAATTTACACCTAGGAAGCTGGGCATGATGGTGCATGCCTGTAATTCCAGCACTCTGGGAGGTTGAAGCAGGAGGATCTCAAGTTTGATCCCTAGACAGTGTAGCAATTTATTGAGACCCTGTTTCAAAATAACAAGTAAAATATGGTTGGCAGTTATAGTTCAATGCAAAGACCTTGGATTCAAGGCAGGTGTGGCAGCACGCATCTGTAATTCCAGCAGTGTGGTAGGCTGAGGCAAGGGGATCACAAGTTGGAACCCAGCACAGGTAACTCAGTGGCTTACTAAGACCCTTTTCAAAATTCAAAAATAAAAAAGCACTGGACATGGTGGTGCATGCCTGTAATCCCAGCACTTGGGAGGCTGAGGCACGAGGATCACCATGAATTTGAGCCCAGCCTTGGCTATATAAGTGAGTTCAAGGCCAGCCTGAACTACATAGGGAGACCCTGTCTCAAAAAATACACAAAAGAGACAAACAAATAAATAAAGGGCTCTGAATGTAGCCTTAGGTTTAATCTCCAATACTGAAAAAAAAATTTACACCAGGATTTCAATGACCAATTTTGTGCTGACAACTCAAATTTTTATCACCAGATCATTTTTCTGGTCTACACATGTAATATCCAAGCACATTCCTGGCATTTCTTCTGAGCATTTCAAAGAGAAGTTAGAATAAACTCAGGATTTCACGCTTCTAGCCCGCTGCATCTCCAGCTTCCTATTGCAACATCATCTGACCAGCTTTGGAGACCAGAAACTAGGAGTCACCTTCGACACTCCTCCTCCACACCAGGCTGTCACGTCCTGCTGACTGTGTCTCCTCAGCATTTCCCCAATGCATTCATTTCTCCATGGTCCCCCAGGTTCTAGGTACTGCACAGTATTATAACATCCTTCTAACAGTGTCTCCAGAATTACTGGAAATCCACCCCCGCTTGAATCTATTCTCCCACTGCAACCAGAGCAATGTTTTTCAAATGCAATGTGATACATACCACTCCCAAAACAACCTCAAAAATCAAACAATTAAAAAAAAACCCTTTCACTTTTTTTCAGTTAGTGTTGGGACAAATCAAAGCTTGTACCTGGCAGGTATAGTGGCATACCCCTAAAATCCTAACACTGAGGAGGCTGAGACAGGAAGAGCACAGCAAGGTCAAGGCAAGCCTAGTCTACAATCCGAGTTCAAGGAAGCCTGAATTACACAGCGAGACCCTGTCTCAAAACACAAAAACAAAACAAAAGCTTTTAACTGGCACTGAAGATCTAGTTCCTATTTGTTTCTCTATCCTCATCTCCAGTTGTACTTGCCCTGCTTCTGCTCATGGAAAGAGAGGAAATCACAAACTGTATATGTTATTCCCTCTTTTCTATCCTACTTAACTTGTACTTATACTTTAGGGACTCCCAGTACTGGAAAAAAAAAAAGCCAAAAAAACCCAAACTAACAAACTTATACTTTAGGTATCATTTTACCAAGAATGCTTCTTTGCCCTCTCTGACAAAATAAATTTTTTAGTATCTTCTAATTCTCCTTAACAAGTGCTATAGCTAAATGTGTTTGTAGAATTACTTCTGCATGTCTATCTTTTCCCATCATTGTATCCCTAAGGCCTAGTACAATAACTGGCATAAAATAGACATTCAACAGTGGGCATAGTGGTGCACATCTGTAATCCCAGCACTCAGGAGGCTGAGGCAGGAGGATTGCTGCAAGTTTGAGGTTAGCCTGGGCTACAAAGTGAGTTCAAGGTTAGCCTGAATTGCAGAGTGAAATCCCATTTCAAAAAGACACAAACAAAAACATGCTGAATGAGTTAATGTTATTTACAAAGTATTATCATTTGATTAAAGCAGGCCACAAAGCAATTCTAAATAATTCTTGATAAACCTATAGGAGTTCATTATATAAACACTATTGTTACACAGGGAGAACATAAAAAACATTATTAAAGGCCAGGCTTGGTGATACATGTCTATAATCCCAGTACTTGATAGGGTGAGAAAGGAGGATCACTATGAGTTCAAGCCAGTCTAGACTACATAGTGAGTTTGGGATCTGCCTAAACTATATAGTGAGACCTTATCTAAAAAAAATAAAACATGCTGGGCATGATGGCACACACTTATAAACCCAGCCCTCAGGAGGCTGAGACAGGAGGGTTGCCATGAGTCTGAGGCCAGCCTGGGCTACACAGTGAGTTCAAGGACAGCCTCTATTACATAGTAAGACCCCGTCTCAAGAAAAAAACCAAAAACTCCCCCAATCAATCAATCAAAAACAAAAGGATAAAAGCATTGAAAGGTCAACAATACAAAATAATTTAAAGAATAAATGATAAAATTTCCCCTTTGACCACCCAATTTCACTGCCCAGGCAACTACAGTCGATAGTTTACTGTGTATCTTATGTGTATGTGTATATGTGCATAAAACTAAATGTATTTTAAAACTGCTGTTTTATAATGTTCTTAATTTGGATTGATTTTTCTTATCTGTCTGAATCACTGAGACTGCGTTATAACCCGAAATTAACCTAAAAGAAGAAGCCAGAAGATGAAGCAGCTCGTTAGCCCGGGCCGAGCTCCGGTCTTACCTCCTTTTCCATTCTCCTCGGGCTTGGTGTTCATTACACAGGCGATAAACTTGTTATCCACCTGCTGGAGAACCTGCGCACATGCAATAAGGACAACACTAAGTAAAAACTGGCAAAAGCTTATCTGCATAGAAGACAAAATTGCACTTAACAGTTGTTTGCATTATAACATTCACATCTAAGACTGAGATAAGGTGCTACCAAACCTTAGGAAAGTTCATACTGGGCAGAATGTTAATACTTTTACCTTAGGAAAGATAAAAGAATGTTCATAGTGGTAGAGAGCCAGTCTAGCATGTCTGCATTCAATTCCCATGCGGTGGGTGGGGGCAAGCACCCAGGTATATAAGGCTCCTACTAAAACCCTGTAGTTATTACTCAGGGTGTTAACACCCAGGGTGTTAATGGAATGCCTCTGTGATTTCTAAGCCTTGTAGCCCCACAGAAGAGAGAGTTATTTTTAAAAGGGCATTGTTGCACAGTTAAGGACAATGATTTATAATTTTTTTTGGAGACAAGGTCTCACTATATAGTTCAGGCTGGCCTCGAATTCACTATGTAGCCAGGCTGGCCTCAAACTCACAGTGATACTCCTGCCTCAGCCTTCCAAACGCTGGGATTACAAGCGTGTACTACCATACGTGGTCTATAAATCATCATAAAATACAGAGTTAACACGACCTTCTGCAAAGATAAATCCACAGTTCTTAAAACTGTAAGCCCGAGTCCACAATTTATTCTCTCCAAACCTGCTCACACTAAGAACATTTTTTCTTTGCAATTATACTTAATCCCTTGCTTTTTCTTCTGATGATAAAAGTTCCAGCAAGTTAAAAAAAAACAAAAACCCACATTCCTTAATCAATGTGGTCTTTATCATTAAATAAATCCAATTTCACAAGAGTTAGTCTAGCTTTGGTTTCACAGATTTCAAAGTAAGTTTTACCTGCATTGAGTGAATCATTTCTTTGGTGAAACGGTAGGGATACAAAATGTTGTGAATTTTAACTGCTAAGCTCTCAGCCTGGCCACTGCTTACATCAACAGCAACCTAGAAAGACCCAGCAAAACATAATTTAAATTTTAAATCGTCTCCAAATTGTTTTACCAAGGACCTCAGAGTTCTTTATTCTCTCATATAACTTAGCAAAAGTTGGTTGAATTTGGGTAACATACAGATACGAAAGCTCTACAAATAGTCTTAAACTAACAATTTTTGTTTATAAACAAAATTACTGACAAAAACAAATATTGCTTTGGAACAACCTGCCTATGCTGCATGATCAAGTCCTGAAAGACATTTACTGAAGACTCAGTAGTCACACACTCGTCTATTGCACGGCCTCATAACACACAAAGTACACGCCGTGATAACACACCAAGGAGGGAACGTGCACCCAGGCCCAATAATGAACTGTTCCTCCAGGAGAAGATTCACTACTTTGTTTAATGGTAACGGTTTTATTATCATCACCCTGAATATTTTACTGAAGCTGAGTCAGAGCAAATGCATTCCCTACTCACACACTGAATATACACATAATCCAAAATGCCTGAAATGTTCATTCCTTCTCTGTACATTAAACATAAATTTCCAGATAAATTATTTGGAAACATGCCTAATTTCAGTCACAATTACAACAGGTCCTACCTGGTTTAAATGAAGTTCAAATTTTAAAATAACAGGCCAAGAAAATTTGCTGCAAACCTACCTCTGGGTAACGGGAAAATACTGGATTGTCCCATTCTGAAAACAAAGACTGAAGTGATTGATGACCACCAACGGCATTGTCCACAGCACCTAGGACAAAGTGAACAGGTAAGGTGGGCCTTAGGAGCCCAAGGAAAAAAATCGAATGGCCTCTCCTGTTGGCTGCCTCTACAGAGCAAAGATCAGACACACTGTTCCTATATCCTACATGTTCAGGCTTTGCTACACTGTTTCACTAAGTTGTTGACATATGTTATTTTTTCAACTAGAGTTGATGGCTGTATCTTCTGACATTACAACTTTTCTCCAATCTGTTATCTAGAGATAATTCAGGATACAAGTCCAGAAGAAGCTATGGCTCCAATTAGCAAACTTATTGCCTTTAGGTAAAAATATGCCCTTCCTATTTGTTATTATTTTACCTTACCTATTTTTTTAAACAAAAAATAATAGATTTTCTCTAGCTTCTGCCAGAGTTCTGCTTAAATTAGACTAATGCAGTATGGAGTGGAAGCCCGATCTTGAGAAATAAAGAAATATTCCCCACTCACAAGACACCACAGGCTACACACAGTCACCAGCACTGACCTCAGGTCTGGAAAAGTAATTTTGATCTAAATGCACGCACTGAATTACTTAGTTCTGGTGCTAAATAGGGCTGTGGGGAATTCCTGGTCCAGTAAAGCACAGCTGGCACTGATCAAGCTTAGTAATCCAGTGGTGCTCTGTTTTCTGCATTACGTGCTACAGGGTGTACTGGGTGTTCCTACAATCTCTGATCTTGCTCCTACCTGTGTTATTCTGTCTCATCAGAATCCTCTCTTCCCGAGCTCTTGGAAGGAAAGGAAGAACAAGGTCACTTCTAAAAGGGTGACACCTGTACTGAGAACCTAAATATAAAACAGAAAAACCTAGAGATTTGAACTCAACATATAAATAAATGGTTAAAAATTAAATTCCATAAAATCTCCACAAACTGAATGAGGGCATAAAATAGCTATTATACCCTAGATGGAGAACCAAAAGTTCCTTAATGAATTTTTTTTTTTTTTTGGTCTTTTTGAGACAGAGTCTCGCTATGCAGTTCAGGCTGGCCTTGAGCTCACTTTGTAGCCCAGGTCTCGAACTCATGATCCTCCTGCCTCAGCCTCCTGAGTGCTGGGATCACAGGCGTGTGCCACCACGTCCAGCTCCTTAATGAAATTAATCTGCTGTGTTAGGAATCTTCATTAATGCTTAGTCCCATTATCCCTCTACACCAGCCAGAATGAAGATCCAGACTAGATCAGTGGCGATGGGGCGCAGTTCTGCATGGGCAGTTTGGCAACTCCAGACATTCTTTGTTCTCACGACTTAGGAGAAGGATGCTACTGGGATCTAGTAGACAACGGCCAGGGGTACTGCTACATATCCAACAATTCCTAAGACAAACCCTACAATAAGAATTACCTGAGTAAGAATTACAGTAAGAAGTACAGAAAGCCTGTGGGAGACAGACAGTGGTACCGAGTCACCCAAAACTTGGTGTAAGCTTCACAAATCCCCAATTTATGTCTCTTATCCCCAGTGTATACTACACTACAATTGTATATACTGTACTACAATAATATTTATCTTAGATCATACTTTTATTTACACAGCTGTTCTCTATAATAGACCATGAAATGCTTAAAGCAAAGTCAGTTTACCTGCAATGTGGCAACATCTAGCAGAGTGTGCAATCACAAATCTTGAAGGAAAACATTCATAAAAAGAGTGAATGAGAAGTTATCAATTTAGGCAGATGTGGGGGCACATGCCTGTAATCCTAGCACTTGGAGGCTGAGGCAGGAGGATCTCCATGAGTTCAAGGCCACCTTGGGCTACACAGTGAGTTCAAGGCCAGCCTGAACTACATTGTAACTACATGTACAGGGGGGAAAATTCTCAATTCAAACTCCAAAGTGTGGTGTGATTCTGCTCAAAACTCTACCCATGTCTCTGAAGGATGATTAGGCTTGAGTTTCAGAAATAATGCTGAATATGACAGTTATGAACAGGAACAAAATGTGGTAAAGCTATTTATTTCAAAATGCTAAATTCACTGGACAAAAACTAGAGACATTAAAATTTATTAAGGTGTGAGGTAAAATAAGGTTGTACAAGCGGTAATAGGAAGGACTGAGTTGCAGATATTTTTAAAAGAAAAAATTCCCAGAGTTTGTGATCTTGACTTTGTTCTTTAAAATTACCTTTATAGGTCCTCTCTTCTGTACAACAAAATTACCTCCAGTAATTCATCTCACATAACATTTTTATGTGTGGGTCAAATGTGCCCTGATGTCTTACTGTACATAAGCCATTTCTGGAAAAGCACCATTCCATGTGAATGGAGGATGATGAAGAGTCACTATTTCATGGAATTTGTTTCTGTACCAATTCACTACAAGATATGCTAATCCAGAGAGTGGAGTGGATTAAAGTGATTTATTTAGCAGGAGCAGATGTTTATGTTGAGTATGGCAACTAGAATTTCCCCCTTTGTTTTAGCAACAACAATCTCAGTTTAATGTAAGCTAGTTAATTTCTGGCTTAATTTATATCAGAAGCAGTTGCATTTCATAAGATGAGGCACTGGTGCCTTAGATCTTCGAGAAGCGTTCAGTATAAATCAGTACCAAAAAAATGACTTAGGCTGGAAAACACATAATATTGTCTTAAGAATAATTTGATACAGGTTCGAGACCAGCCTGGGCTACAAAGTGAGCTCAAGGCCAGCCTGAACTGCACAGCAAGACCTTGTCTCAAAAAGACAAAAAAACCAAACAAACAAAAAAAGAGTAATTTGATCGTCTCAGGAGCAATACTGAAAGAAGAGGGTTTTTTTTCTCTTGCTGAATACTTTGAAAGTTACAACAGGGATTATTTTTTCACAAGCAACAAAGTGAAAAACATTGAAAAGTAAAGGTCTCATTTAACTAAATAAGTCAGAGCCTCCTACTAGAGATACTCACTTTAAAAAAAATTGTATGTTGATTTCAAATTACATTCATACAATTGACATACTTTTGACTTATTCAAGACTTTTAACATGGATGCAGGTTTAATGTTTATCGTCCCAGTGCAAAGCCAAGATTACAGCCAGATGGGAATCACCTTTATCATTTCCCAACATCTGGTTCTCAACACACTGCCAAAACAGCGTCACTTTTAACACTGACTCCTGGCAAGTGGAAGGTCCTGAGTTCGATTTCCGGTATCAAAAAAAAAAAAAAAAAAATACTGAGACCTGAGGACCCAGAGTCCTGGTCTAGCTCTGATGTCGCCTTGTGTTATGATCTAAAAGCCACAACACTGTTCTCCTCAATAGCATCTTCTTATGCCCGAACATATCAAGTGGATTACCTATGCATTTTAATGAAGTACACTTGACAAGTACAGTTACAAAAGTATGTCCTTAGCTCTTATTTTGAAAAACTTATGCTCAAGTCCTTCTTTCTGGAAAAAAGTTCATAAAACAGTACTGTACTGAGCTATGGATTTTATTGGAAAACCTAGGATGATTACAGATTGTTCTAGCCTTTAGTACAGGAGCCACAGAAAGAAACTTCCATGCCTTTAAAGACCAATTTCTGAGAGCTGTGTGCTTGGAAAGGAGGGTGCAGTGGGGCAGGGAAGTGCTGTGATCTTAAAATGGGCTATTTCATCTTTCCTTTTTCTTAGGTGTGATTAAAAAATACAGTGAAAATTCTTGTTTCTTTCATGGCTATTGCTGAAGCTGTACAGCCAAAATGAAGTTCAATCTTTTGTTTTCTTTTGTCTTTCTGAGACAGTCTTTCATTATGTAGTTCAGGCTGGCCTCGAACTCACAGTGATCCTCCTGCCTCAGCCTCCCGAGTGCTGGGATTATAGGTGTGCAACATGATGCCTGGCCTGAAGTTCAATCTTTTTATGTCTGGATCGAAGCAAGAATGTAAAAGACATTTCAGTGCACCTTCCCAGACTTGCGGGAAGCTTATGTCTTCCCCTCTTTCCAAAGAGCTGAGATAGAAATATGATGTTCAATCTATGCCCATCTGAAAGGAGGATGGGGTTCAGGTTGTACAAGGACACTACAGAAGTCATAAAGGTCAGTGGACTGGCAAAGCAGTCCAGGCTGATGGGAAGAAATGTATCGTCGAGATCGACACTGAACGGTGCAGTGGGAAAAGGCGAACAGCATAAGTGTCCACGTGGGCATTCGCCCCACCCTGATGGCTATTACCAGGCTAACACCAGACAATGACCGCAAAACGATCCTTGAACGAAAGGCGAAATCTCCCCAAGTAGGAAAAGTGCAAACATAAGGAAGAAAGAATTGAGAAAAGGCAGGAATAAAGTCTTCTTATACACAAATTTAATTAAAAACTGCTAAAATGAAAAAAAAGTGAAGGTTTGTTTAAAATTTATTACAGTAAAAAACACATTACCATTAATCTTCCTCATTTTGTACACATTTACCCCATCGTTCTGGCCCGAAAGCCCTCTTTTGTGAGCACTGTTGTCTTAATGTCCTGAACTGATTTGAAACACTTACCTTTCATAACCATTTTGACTTTGGGGAAATGTCAGAAGTTGCACGGTTCCAGATCTACTGAATAAGGACACAATGTTTTTTCAAGTATTTTACATCCTTTTCATTGGATGGCACTTGGCAGCAGCATTCTCCATTTTTTAATCACACCTAATAAAAACACTCACAAAAGAGGACTTCTCGAACTGCTTCAGAAAGTGGCAAGCACAATGGGATAAGTGTATGTGAAGGGGACAGGTTGAGAGGGATTAATAGTAATGTGTCCTTTACTGTAATAGATTTTAAAAATTTAAACACTATATTTTGATCAACCTTCTATATATACCCATACAAATACATATATACACATATCGTTATCAATCTTTCATTGTATTTCTATATTCAATTAGTGCTGGAGCTAAAAATATCTTCATACACCATAAAAAAAAGTTTCATAATCAGTCTGCAAATGTTCTGTCTGCTGAGAACATCTCCTTGAATAACAATTACCTTACTCCTTGGATATTCTTCCCATCTTCAAAAGCATTTCCCGCCAGTACTTACCATTCCCAAGTATGATATCCACAGCCATAGTTGTCAGATCTTTAGTACAAGCAGTCTGAACATCCTTAGTAGGAGCAACAAATGTGCTAAGTCCAGTCATTTTGTTGATATAAACCATTCTTCCCAGGGCTACATCAAAATGCTGCTGCCAGTCGGAAGAATAGGTGTTTGACTCTTTATGTTCAAAACAAGCTTTTGCTTCAGAATCCTCACTGGGAGAACAAACTCCATTTTGGTCAACTGTGGTATTTTCTGCTTGACTTATTAACATTCTACTGGGAGAATCAGGACTTTCTATCTGTTGCTCTGGGGCTCTAATAAAAACATCTGCATCTTTAATTAATTTAACATCATTATAGGGTAGTACCAGAGGAGTTTCAGGTTTCACCAGGTTTTCTGTTGTACTGCTGTTAGAATGTGCTTCACTGTCGTTATTGAAGGAGTTATCTTGTATGACAGAATCTGACACTGGGATGGCGCCACTCTCTAGTTTTTCATGCTCAGTTTTGAATAATGGACAAAAATCCAGGGCTAACCCACTGCATAAGTCCCTGTCTTTCTTACTGGGATCTGAATTTGGAAATTCATTACAATGACTCACCATTTCCACTATTTCAGTCTCTTTTTCGGAACCCTTCAGTCTGGATAATTTAGAGGCCAGTGATTCAGGTGACTTCTCAACACCCGAAAGTTTTCTGTCAGAGTGAAGTAACTCTGTTAGCGCTACAGGACTTTCTCTCAAACAAGGCATCTGCTGTTCCAAGCAATCCTCTTCCTCGAAGCATGAAAATTTCTCCGAGTACAGGATGTGACTTACTGGTTGACAACTACTATTTGAATCATTATGCTGCATAGTAGTGATCTTACAAACATCAGAGTTGTCTAAGGGGTTCCTGTCTGTCAGTAAAAAGTCAGGTTCAACTTGAGAACTGAGACTGGTAGCGACTTCACTATTATTTTCTTCCACTTCTACAGCCAGAGGGTTTTTAACCTTCCCATAGAGTCTCTTAAACCTCTCTAATGATCCTAGTTGGGAACTCAAGCTTAGCTTTTTACAGTCTATGGGTTTGGAGGAAGTAATCAATTTATCTGTTTTCTTACTATTATTTGAAACATATCTCTGGCAAGGGAAAGAGGATGTATCAGGTAATAAACTATCTGTGTGTGCTTCAGCACTTTTCTGAAAATCTGAGTTTTTATAAATTTCTACATGTTTGTTTGCTAGCCCATAACTTGTGTTTGTTCTGTAAAATTTTTTGTTGGGTAGGTAAGCAGATTCTTTACATAATGTGCTAGTTAAATCTTTGATGTCTGGAGTCTCAACTGAGTGATCTATTCTGTTTCCAAATATTTCTTGGGCATTTGTAGGACCGGGTCGGACATAGTTTTTAAAGGAGTGTTCTGTTTCAGTTGATTTAATTTGCTCATTTTGTACAACATGAGTTATAAAGCCAGTGGAACATAACTTAACTTCTCCATAACTAAACATATTTATTCTTCCACAACTGTGAGGCTCTTTTTTTCTCTTCTCTTTCTCTCTCTCAGCACTGTGAACTCTCAGTGATGTCATCCTAAAAGGCAGAGGTTGACATCCCATTTCAGTAGCATCTTTAAATCTCTCCAGTTGATTCTGAGTTCTGTTATTTTCCAGGATGTTGGCAGCCATGCCATTAACAGTAGCACTCACTTTCTGTATTTCTAGATCTGATCCACTCTCCTCAACATACTGTTGTATCTGACAAAGGCTCGAAAATATTTCTGAATTCTTTCCACATGGACTTTCTAAAGAGTTACGTTCCAAGCAAGATTTGTTATGGTTCTCATTTTCTCTTAATTCTGATGTTTCAACTGTCTCTTGTTCTAACATTCCCGATTCTAAGGAAAAGCTATCTGTGTTGTATAAAGATAATTCTGTCATTTTACTATGGCCTGGGCTATCTGATTCACAAATGGACAAAGATGAGTCATCTGTCTTTTTTCTGATAGCTTGTGAATCCTGTGTGTTTATGTTTTCCATGGTAGCTTTTCTTTTCACAGCTTTTGATTGCAAATTAAACATTTCATAGGAATCTAAAATATTATTACATGCTTCCTGGAAACTACCTTGGTCAAGCTTCTCATCAGAAGAGAGATGTTTCTGAAGAGTAGTTCCAAATAAACTAAAATCATTATCGTCATTGAATTCCTTAATGTCTTCACCTGATAATTCCACAAATAATTTTTCTTGCTTTAAAAACAGTTTTACTCCTTCCTGGACGCAAATTAGAAGAGTATCCCAGTTCTGAAACTCAATCAGAGTTTTTGCCGGCTCCATGCACACATCGTACTCACAGAATTGGCACCGCACGTTGATCACATATATCCCATGGAGCTCTGGTGTAGCCCGATGCCGAGGACTTGAATTCATTTGCCTACTGGCAGAGCCATTCTTTGGCTTGCATATAATACTTTCTTTTCTTAATAAAAAGTCGATGAGTTTATGCAACTTTGTCCTTAAAACTAGCCTTCTGTTCACGAACAAAAACTGCATATTCTTACTATAGTGTGCTTCGGAGCTGATATATCCACTAAGTTCAAACTCCTTATATTTAAAATATATTTCTTTTAACTTTTGGGACTTGCCCAATCCATAAATTTGACAAAATCGGGAACATATGTCTTTGGTCTTTGGGAGCTGAAGAATCATAGAACCAGAAACATCATTTCTCAAAGAGAAAGAAATGGAAGGGTGCATGAGGGAGAGGGCCTCTACCCTCTGCCGAACCTTCTCAAACTCCAGTCTAGGATCCAGGCATTTTCTCCTTACGGGTAACTGGTAAAACAGGTTATGTACTGTTACTGTTGTCCCTGCACTGGGCCTAGTCAAGTCAGCTTCACAAGCTTGCAGGGCTTTTCCATTCTGAAACAGTTTCACAAATGTTTTCAGTGTCCCGTTTTTCTTAGATGAAATTTCCACAGCACTGGCCATGTCAGCTATACTTGCCAAGGCCTCCCCGCGGAAACCATAAAACTTTGGGTTCTCCAAGTCCTGTACCAAGTGGCATTTACTAGTGAAGTACCGATTTCCCACCTTGTCTACATCTTCACTCCCCATCCCAAGGCCATTGTCGATCACTTGAACCTGCAAGGTCTCCATGTTCACCCTGATGGCCACGCATTTTGCTTCAGCATCAATACTGTTGAGGGCAAGTTCCTCAACACACTGGCCTAAGGAGTTTATGGCCACACCAGAACGCAATTTGGCTTTTACTTCCCCTGACAAGCACTTGATCATGGCAGGTAGAAAGGTGGTGAGAATGCCAGCAACCGGTTTCCTTCTCTGGAAATAATTGCCTGTGGGAAGAAAAAAAGGCACACACACTATCAAAGCTTCAGTGTTACACAGTGTTAC
This sequence comes from Chinchilla lanigera, assembly GCF_000276665.1. Lineage (NCBI taxonomy): Eukaryota > Metazoa > Chordata > Mammalia > Rodentia > Chinchillidae > Chinchilla > Chinchilla lanigera. Next base: position 518,506 of record NW_004955523.1, on the reverse strand, counting down.
CTTTTTCTTTCACACACTATGAAGAAATATTATTTGGGCTAAATGAAGCCTTTTATTAAACAAATTTATGAACCAAAACAGCACAAAACAAAATTATACTCTAATTTCTACGCAGATCATACAACTCATACTTGGAACAACAAATTTAATGTCCAAACAAGCATTCATAATTTCATAATTTTCATTGCTCCTTTCTAAACTCCTCATGCCCTGTAGTGAAATCATAATTACACTTGACATTGACTCGCAGACAGTATTCAAAATTCTAACCACTTTACCAAAAGCAGATGCCTAAATTAAATTCAGCTAAGAAACATTAGCTAGAAATTATTCATGAAAAAACCCCAAGCTAGTTTCATAACATTTATACGTTACACAATAACCATGACTTTATAATGAAGTGCTAACACATCGTAAATAGGAAGGCGAAGCAACAGAAAGAAAGAAAAAAGACAAATTCTATCAAGCAGAGATAGGCGGTAAGAGGTTATACCATTTGCTATTACTATTGGTTAAACGTAGTTGCTTCAGGGGACAGAGGCTGGGAATGGGAAAGGTTGAGAAAAATTTATTTGGATATGTGCGTTCTTTACCATTTGGCTTTTAAATTTTGTTAATGTATTACTTTGATCTGAAAAACCAAAGAAAACAACTTTTGGAGCCAGGCACTGCAGGACACGCCTGCCAGCCCCGCTGCTCAGGAGGCCGAGGCTCCCAGACGATCGCAAGTTTAAGACCAGCCAGTGCCACTCAGCAAGACCCGTGTCAAAAAACAGAAAGGGCCGGGTGTGACTCAAGCAGGGTCCCGGGTCAGCCCCGGACCGGGAGGGTAGCTCCGTGGCGCGGTGCCTGCCCGCCGCCTGCGCGAGGCCTGCAGCCTGACCCCCGGGCCACATTTAACACATGCTTCGGGGATCCGTGTTAACCCTCTTCCGTCTTAACGCCCCGGATCTTCACACGTGAGCACACACTCGGCAGGAACGACGGCACGGCGGTCTGAACGCAAGCTTTCTTGCGGGTTCCAATACTTCTGGGCCCTCGCGTTGCCCCGCTCTTCCGCGGGGCTGAGCCCCTGGGGCGAAGGGGCCGCTCTGCAAACCTGGGGAGCTCGGGGCTGAGAGGCAGCTCCCGCGACACGACACTGGTCAGCAGCGGACAGCCGG
>NW_004955523.1:515323-517243 GCF_000276665.1 Chinchilla lanigera | reverse complement strand
CAGCGCTCCCGGGGCTCGGGCGCGCCAACTCCCGCGTCAGCCATCCGGCGCGAGCTGCCCCCCAAGTCACCTCGAGCCTCGCTTCCCCGACTCGCCGACGTCAACGTCCTCGGACAACGTACGCGCCCCTAGGCTCGGGCACGCGCGGGCCCCCGAGCATGCGCCTGAGACTCGCCGGGAGCGCGCGTCCTCCTGCGACCTAGTGCGCCTGCGCACCAGGTGCCGCGGGCCGGTCGCTCACTTCCCGATAGCGCCTGGCGCCGCTCCTCGCGCTCTTGCCTCTCAGTTGCTTCTTGACCCGGACTCCACCGCCTCCCTCTTGCTCCCTGTCTTTCACGCCCGTTCCCCGTTCTTCTTCTGCGGTACTGGGGGTTGAGCCAGGGCCTTCACCCCGAGCTACACCCCCAGACCTTTATGGCATTTTTAAATTTTGAGGTGGGATCTTGCTAAACGCCTGAGATGCCCAGGCCGGCGTTTGCACCCGCCGCGCAGCGCCCGGAACGCCGGGACTGCGCGAGTAACTCGGCGTGCGGCTCTCGCCTCCTTCCTTCTCTTCTACCCTCTGTGCGCACTGTTTACCAGCTGCGACTCTGGGGTTTTGGGTACTGGGCATCGCACTGTGCCACGGAGCCGTATCCTGGGCCCCTGTGCTATCATTTGACTCGATTCTTTTTATTTGCTTACGTTTCTTCACTAGGATGTAAGCTCGGAGGGCTGAAGGGAGGTTGGGGAGGGGAAGGGGAAGAGCGCAGGCCGGGGTTCTGCGTGCCAGTCCCGCGCCCGTGGCTGGTGGGCCCTCGGCGGACAAGTCCAGAGCTTCGCGTCTTCGCGTTAATGGCTTTCAGAGTTGCGGAGGATGAGAAACCCGCTCAGCTCCCTGGAGTTACAAATGAGGACACCAGGGCTCCTCAGCTTTTGGGTACATTCCCAGTACCACACAGCTTTTCCGACCGAAGGAAAACAGAGCTCTAAGAACGCTGGAGAGCACATGTTTTGGAAATTGTTAACCAGTCTTCAGTTTCTGCTTTCTGTCTCAATTTCATTAGAACCTCATTTTTTTTAAAAGTTGGAACTTATGACAAAATTTTGTAAACCCAGTAAGTGTTTGAACTGCACTTGTTTAATCACTAACCAAATCAAATCAGACTTCTGAGGACAGTGAAGCGAAACTTTGATTCCTGCATATATTAGTTTGCTAGGGCTCCATGACAAAATACCACAGAATGGGTGGCTTCGGCGGCAGCAGCGTATTTCCTCTCCATTTTGGAGACTAGAAGTCTGGGATCAAGGTGTCGCAGGGGTTACTGGGGCTGAGGCCTCTCCTTGGTTAGCAGACGCTGTCTTCACATGGTCCTTCGTCTGTGCACGCACATATCCCCGTCCAAACCTCTCCTTTGTATATGGTCAATAGTCACATTAGATTAGGGTCCACTCTAACAGTCTCACATAACCTTTTTCTTTTTTTTTTTTTTTCGTGGTAAAAAAATCTCTGGCTGGAACCCAGAGATTCCCGTACACTAGGCAAGCACTCTCTCTCTCTGTTTTCAGAGAGAGGGCCTCACAGAATTCCCCAGAATGACCTCAAACTTCTGTGCATCCTGCTTCAGCCTCATGAGTAGCTGGTGTTAGAGGCATACACACCAGACCTGGCGTATTTAATCCTCTTTAAACGTCGTATTTCCAGTAACACTTTCAGAGGTGGCAGTGGGGCAGAGGACTTCGACATATGAACGGGGGCGTCCCAGTTCAGCCCATTACATTACTTGATGTGAGTTTATTTACCGGGGGAAATGAAGGACAGCAGGAGCTGAGAGCCATTTAAAGAAATGATTTAGGGAAACCCATTTGGGACCCTTCCTGTCTCTCAGGCGCTGTCCTATTCCCCAGTCCTTTTCTCCAAAAAAAAAAAAAAAAAAAAAA
>NW_004955523.1:508373-509746 GCF_000276665.1 Chinchilla lanigera | reverse complement strand
ATTTTTTTTTCTTTTTTCAGGAGAACACCTAAATTTAGAGGGCAAATGGGAAACAGACCTAAATGTCAGAGACTTGGAAGAAGATGGAACAAGGACAAGAAAGAGACCAAGATAGCAAAGGAGCAAGTGAGAAGACGGCTCTTATCAGGGTGAATTATCAATAGTGTCAAGTGAGTATGCTGATTTTTTTGTTGTTTTGTCTTTTTGAGACAGGGTCTCGCTCTGCAGTTCAGGCTGGCCTTGAGCTTACTTTGTAGCCCAGGCTGATCTCAAACTTGCAACAATCCTCCTGCCTCAGCCTCCTGACTGCTGGGATTACAGGTGTTTGCCGCGATGCCCGGCTATGCTGATGGAATGGAAATTTGTTTTCGGTTATGGGAATGTCACTGGTAGTGGTGCACTAAATATATGAGAAAAGGCGGAAGCCTGACCGGAGTAGCAGACTGCATGATACTGGAGGATGAAGAACTGCGGGAAGCAGATGTAAAAATTTCTGTGAAGAAGTCTCATGGAGAAGAATGGAACTGTAACAGAGGGGTGGCAAGTACTGGGAAATACAGTTTGTTTTGCAGGGTAAAGTTAAACATATTTTGAAACCAAAGAAGAGTCTGGAGATTAACAAGATGGAGGGGTAGAGTAACAGCGCTGATGCCTGGAGGGTTCTGAAAGGAACTTGCTCAGGAGAAGTCATGGAAAGAGAAAGGCCCTTCCTCAGAAAGCAGGAGTCGAGGGCACAGGGCACAGGCCGGGAAACTCACCCCTGCAGGGTCTGCGCGCGTCGCGGGGGGCGGGGAGCGGGCGGGGTAGCTGAGGCCCTGAGCAGTGCGGAGCCAGCGGCCGCAAGCAGGCTGCGGACCAGCAGGGGCGAAGTCGGGAGGAGGAGCGCCCGCCGCGGGGCACCATCACCTTCGCACGCGGAGCGGCCCTTGGGCACCAACGCCGCCTGCCGCCCGCCACGTGCCTGAGCCTCGCGAGAGAGGGGAAAGCAGCGGCGGGCTCCGAGCGCTTGCGTGAGCCGAAGCGCGAAGAAGACGAACTCTCGCGTGGAGTAGGACGCCACGGAGCGTCATTCAGTGCAGAGACCAAGCGGTGCCCATTACTTTCCACGTGGCAGTAAACTTTATTTTCCTTACAGCTGGCCGAGTCACCCCTGGGCAGAGCCGGTCGGGCACCGGGGTGCGAGTAAAACACCGCAGCGGGCCGGCTCAAGATCCACGCGGACCGGCACAGGCGGGGAGGGGCGCGGCTAGCGAGCAGGCCGGGCCGCGCGCGCACCCGCCTGAGCAGACTGGAGAGCGGGTGACTGGAGGAGCCGAGGCCGCCGCCGCCCCCGGAGCCACCTCCGCCGCCACCCCCGGAGCCGCCGCCGCCGA
>NW_004955523.1:496712-508273 GCF_000276665.1 Chinchilla lanigera | reverse complement strand
AGGAAAAAAAAAAAAAGAGAAAGAAATGATTTAAAAAAACAGGCGTGGTGGTGCATGGGTGTAATCCCAGCGCTCTGGGAGGCTGAGACAGGATTGCAAATTCAAGCCCAGGCTGGGCAATTTAGAGATTTAGCAAGAGTCTGTCTCAAAAAAAATTATAAAAAGGGCTGAGGGCCAAGCATGGTGGCAAAGGTCTGTAATCCTAGCACTTGGAAGGCTGAAGCAGGATCACTGCAAATTCAAGGCCTGAACTACACAGCAGACAGGAGGGGGGGGTTAGAGATACCCCAGTGCAAAGCCATGCATACAAATTCCCTAGTAAAATAAATAAAATAAATGCTTTTTCTTTTAGATCAGACCTCTTTAAATTACCTCAAAATCTTTTTCCCAAAGATGCTTACTGAATAAATACTTCCTTTTGCCCAAAAGGAAGCTCACTGACCATTTAAAAAGTACCATAAGCAGAAGGTTCTAATGTGTTTTTATTAATTAGAACTGTACAACTATAATCCTTCCATTGCACATACACCATAACAGTCAACTGTATCAACAATATCAACTATTGGTACTAAAATAACCTACTGGAAAAAAAAACTTACAAATTCTTATACTGAACACAGAATAGTTCATTTACTAACAATAAAAACCAAAAATAATTAATTTATCTTGGGAAATTTAAATTCAGGCCATTATTTCACAATTTGAAAATCCGAGTACTCCAACTTTAAGATGGCTTTCTCATTGTTGAAGTTTGCTCTTTCAATGTGTGACTTGGGACTTCCTTTTGTCTCAAGCCATTCCTGCATATGACGCACCTTGGACCTGGGTCCTTGCAATTGTCCTTGCACTGTGCCCCGGTCAGTGTTCTGGACCCAGCCTACCAATCCCAGCTTTTTTCCCTCAGCCTAAGGGGAGAAAAGAGAGAGATCCAATGAGATTATGAGACTATAATCTGTTGCCAGAATCTTGGCCTAGAATCAAGCCACTGAAACTAATTTGATATTGTCCAGAAAAGTCAAAACAGAAAGACAGCAAGGCGGATCTCACTGATCTTACCCTCAATTGCTGGCCACTTGACTCCATTTCCTTCTTTATAAGACCCAGGCACTAGAATTTTTCACTGTGTAGTCCATTTGGTTAAGTCCTAAAGACTTAAGTCCAAAACAGATGCTTTTAAAATGACCCCCCCTACGGCTAATTGTTTTTAGGATACCGAACTGTATCATTTTCCCTTAAGAATTTAATGAGTATGGTAAATGGAAAAAGCGTGAAAGTATCAGACCCTTCTCTGTCTTTAACCAGGACCACATCTAAACAAATCCAGATGAACTAGTGTCCGTTATTATCTTTAAAGATCATTAGGAGCATTTCACAATTTCTTGGGCAACTCATCCATTGTTTTTACTGTAGAGAAACTGTCCAACCCTGCATGTTTACATTGCATCCAGAGCCCACTTTCTGTCCCGCTGGAGAAGGAAGGCAGCTGTGACCAGCCTCCCCACCCCACCCCGTGCTTCCAGGAGCCTGCACAGCTATTAGGCTTCACTTGGCTTTCTTTTCCTCTGTTTAAATAACCACAGGGTCTTCAAAGTTGGACAAGCTTCAGGCCAATCAAGTGTAAGGACTCTGGTTAGTTTTTACCTTTCTCTTTTCTTTCCTTTTTTTTTTGCTTTGTTTTATTTTTTGCTTTTTTCTTTTCTGTGTTCTTTCCGTTAAGTCATTAAGCTGTGGGCAAGACTGAACTTTTAGGAAAGATAGCAATGTTTTAGAGATACTTTTATTTTTGCATAAACATGTACTTAGCATATTATAAAAGTTATTGATTGCTAAAATAATCTAGTAGAAGGGGTTGAATTATAAAAGAAAATGAGAGCTAATATGATTGCATGTCCAAATGCCAGAGTAGTGACCTAGTCTATGTGGGAAGTTACTAGAGTTTGCCAAAGAAAACGTTCCACATAGCCAAAAAAAAAAAAAAAAAAAAAGGTTTGATGAGTAACTGTAGCATCCATCACACCACTTGCAAGACATGTTCGTATAATAAACAAAAGACACTCTAGTCAAATAAATAACAGTTTAAGGGCACAGGAAATCAGGAATGAAGAAAAGTAGGTGATACCTACAGCATGGGTGGCTAAGCGCCAGGACAAAACATAAAAGCGGAATTCTGAGAATGCACTGTGAGGAAGACTCCACGTCCCACCGCCTGTGTGTAACAACCACATTCTCAGGCTTAAGTTAACTTAAGGGAGCTGGCTGTAATTTTCATTTACCATGTATGGTAAACAGCTATCAGAATGACTGTGCAGTTTTGAGCAAGAGGTTACAACAGTTAAATAAATCTTTAAATTGCAATGAAAAGTTTCACCCATATTGTGGATGGAAATTTCTCCAGATTTTATTTGTGTACATGATTCTGTTCTTGTTTTTTTAAATTGATGGCACAATGTTCCTGATTCATGTTCAATTTTTAGTATCTACCTAAATGAGTAAACAGTGGTATTTTTCAAGGAAAATTCGAAAAAGCAAATTCTATCTCTTAACTGTATTTCTGCTTAAATAGTCATCTTTTTTTTTTCCGATAACATTTTAAGGAAGATAATCACAAAACCCAGTCTACAATCTAAAAACAGTTCCAAGGGGCCGGGGATTTAGCTCAGCGGCACAGTGCCTGCCTGGCAAGTGCAAGGTCATGAGTTCGATTCCCAGTACCAGATGGATGGATGGATGGATGGACAGACGGATAGATGGATAGATAGATAGACAGATAGATAGATAGATAGATAAATAAATAAATATTAAAAAACACAGTCCCAGCCAGGTATGGTGGCAGTGCCTATAATCCCAACACTACAGAGGGTGAGGCAGGGCTGGGTACATAGCTCAGTGGCATAAGTGCCTGCCTGGCAAGCGCAAGGTCTTTAGTACAATTCCTGGTACCAAAAAAAAAAAAAAAAAAAAAAAAGCTGGGCGTGGTGGTGCACACTTGTAATCCCAGCACTCAAGAGGCTGTAACAGGAGGATCTTTTCAAGTTCGAGACCAGCCTGGGCTATAAAGTGAGCTCAAGGCCAGCCTGAAAGACCTCGTCTCAAAAAAAGGCCAAAAAAACAAAAAAACAAAAGATCAAAAAAACAAAAAAACAAAAACCTAGAGGGTGAGGCAGGAAGATCCCTGTGAGTTCAAGAGCAGCCTTAGGCTATATAGTGAGTTCAAGGCTGGCCTGAACTACACAGGGAAATAGTCTCTAAAAAAAAAAAAAAAAAAAAAAAAAAAAAAAAAAAAAAAAAGGAGCAAACAAAGTCTAAGACAAGCAGAAAGAAATAAATAATAAAGATTAAAGCAGAAGTTAATAAAGAACAGAAATTTTAAAAAAATCATTGAAACCACAAGTTAGTTTTTTGAAAAGATAAACAGGATAACCTGTAGCGAGGCTATCAAGAAAAAGTCACAGGGTTCAAATTACTAAAATCAGAAATGAGCTAAGTGTAGTGGTGCACACCTGTGATCCCCAGTACTCAGAAGGGTGAGGCAGGAGCATCACTGCAACTGCAAGTTCAAGGCCACGCTGAACTACATCACAAAAGCCTGTCTCAAAGAGACAAAAAAAAGAGAGGTGGGGGGGGAGGGAAAAGAAAAGAAAAAAGAAACGAAAGAGAGGACAGTAGTACAAACCTTACCAAAAAAAAAAAGAATTCTAGGAACAATTGTATGCCAGGATTAGGTAACTCAGATGAAAAGGACAGATTTTTAAAACGACAAATCAAATCAAGAAGTAAAAATAGAAAATCTAAACAGATCTGTAATAGAATTAAAAACAACTTGTCACAAAGAAAAGCTGGGACCAAGTGGCTTCATAGGTGAATTCTATGAAAGGCTTAAAGACGAATCTTCCAGTAATCCTTCACAAACTCTCCCAAAAAATAGAAGAGGAACACTTCCCAACTCATTCTCTTAATCCAGCACTATCCTTAGACCAAAGACATCACTAGAAAACACCAGTATCTTTTATGAATACAGAAACAAAAATCCTCAACAAATTACTAGCAAACCAAATCTGACAACATATAAGAGGTTTATACAACATGATAAACTGATATTATGCCAGGAATGCGAAGTTGGTTCAACATGTAAGAAGTAACATGTGGGAGACCGCCAAGCTGTGCTCCCCTGAGAAATAAGCCACTTGTCTGCATCTTTTCCTGACCTTTACTTCAACTCTATTCACTGAGACATGCAGAGCTGACTATATTGAACCAGATTTTCCCTTCATTGGCTAAAAGGCTAGGACATGAGATAACATCTCATTTGAGGCCATGGGACTAAAAAAAAATGATACCTTCCTGTCAGTCAAGGTGTCAGCCTTGCATCCATCAAGCTATCCGTTGTATTGCTAATCGGAGAGCCTTTGTGCCTGGTACAGAATTGCTGTTTCTCATTATAGCCAATGCCTGAAAGTGTCTTTTCCCTAGCACTCTGCCGCAACCCCTACGCTCCTCCCTGACTGATACCAATAAAATGAGCTTTTGGACTCATGGCCTTTTGTTCCACAGAGAACATTGGTCATCCCAGAGCTCCTCAACTGCAGAATATTCTTTGTCTTTATTTTGCATCCATTTGCCATTGCCAAGTGGGAGACCTGAACCCTCCACAGGGGTTTTAGTAGTAATCTATGTAACATACCATATTAATAAGTAAAACAAAAATTGTGTGATTTATTTCAATAAATGCCAAAAAATTTGACAAAATCCAATATCGTATGATAGAAGGGAATTTTCTCAACCTGACTATTGTACTGAATTTTCTCAACCTGACCTAAGTCTTGACTACCTGTGAAAAACCCACAGCTATTGTCATATCTAATAGCAAATAACTGAAAGCTTTCCCCCAAAATCTGCTCTTACCACTTCTATTAAGTCTCATACTGAGGTTCTAGACAGGGTAGGAAAAAAGAAAAGGTACTCAGGTTGAAAAAGAAGAAACAGCAGCCAGGCATGGTGGTGCACGCCTGTAATCCCAGCATGGATTGGGAGGCTGAGGCAGGAGGATTGTTGAGAGTTCAAGGCCAGCCTGAACTGCATAGCGAGACCCTGTCCCCAAAAGACAAAATAATAATAATAATAGTAGTAATAATAATAATAATAAAGTTGGACTTCTACACAGCACATAAAAAAATAAAAAAGTAACTGAAACTGGGGCAAAGACCTAAGCCTTAAACTATGAAAGTCTCAGAAGAAAACACACCCATAAGCTTTCATTACCTTAGACTAGACAACAGGTTTTGGATATAACAATAAAAGCACATGCAAAAAAAGATTAGCAGGGCTGGGGATATAGCTCAGCGGCATAAGCACCTGCCTGGTAAGTGCAAGGTTGTGAGTTCGATCCCCGGTACTGCAAAAAAAAAAAAAAAAAAAGCTAAATTAGACTTCAAAATTAAAAACTTTTGCCAGTTGTGGTGGTGCACACCTGTAATCCCAGCACTTGGGAGGCTGAGACAGGAGGATTGCTGTGAGTTTGAGGCCAGCCTGGGCTACATAATGAGTTCAAGGCCAGCCTGAATTACAGAGTGAGACCCCGTCTCAAGAAATAATAGTAAGTAAAAACTTTTGTACTTCAAGGAGCTCTCTATAGAATAGGAAGAAGAGGTTTTAAACAAAAGGTGATCAAAGAAAATTCAAAAGAAACACAATCAAAGGAAAATACAACAAACACCAAAATCAGCAGTCTTGTGGAGAAGCAAGAAACACAATTGAAGGAAAATACAACAAACACCAAAATCAGCAGTCTTGTGGAGGAGCAATCCCAGCATGGCAAGGCTCTCACCTGCACTGCATCAAGACCAGGCCAGTGTGAGCAACAGATGGTGAGGTGATACACGGCGAGGGGCTGGAGCTCAGTCTGAGGAAAATCAGGGCCTCGAAAGGCAATGAAGTCTCCCTCTTCTGGGCTTAGTGCATGAATAAAAGGGTTTAATGTTCTGTGAAAATAAGACTAAAGTCCTTTTTTACATTGTCAGTCATGTTCTTCTCCTAATGGAGCTTCAGAGTGGTAATATCATCACGTGAACTGACTGTAGCAACACAACTATTAAAAACATATTTAAATGATTATAAATAGTAAAGAATAAGAATAGTAAAGAATAAGAATAAGAATAGTAAAGAATAAATTCTTTAATAGTAAAGAACTTAAATGATTATAAATAGTAAAGAATAAAAATAGTAAAGAATATTTACTTTAAAATAGTAAAGAATAAGTAAAGAATAATAAATAGTAAAGAATAAATAGTAAAGAATAAGAATAATTAGAACAAATCTAATCAAGAAAAAATAAAAAGAAAAGAGCCAGGCATGGTAGCGCATGCCTATAACCCCAGCCCCTGGAGAGGTCGAGGTGGGATGACGAAGTTCAAGGTCTGCCTAGGCAATCGAGCAAGATGTGTCCAAACAAATGTGGTCGTGGGGGATTTCCCTTCCAGTTTTCCAAATCAAAATTTGTTTTTCTTCATTCTTTTATTCTTTCTGTAAACTGGGGGTAAAGGTAGATAGGAAAGATGGGCTATGCTATCTGATTCTTTGCTCTCAACAACTTGATTCAACTTTGAAGCTGTCACCCCATTTCACTAAATCACAAGAACTCGTCCTGCATAACTGATGGCAAAGCTAATTGGAACAGAACTCCTGCTATGACTTTTAGCAATTCTGTTTTCAATAGGCACTTTATATATGAGTGAAGGAAAAAGTAATTAGCAAGTATTTAGAATAAGAGGTATTGATAACTGACATTCATCTATCAAAGATTCAGGTTCGAAGTTTAGTTCTACTGTATAGTCCCAGCAATACGACACTTGAGAAGTCCGCAGTCCTAATTTATTATCTTTGGGGCTGGATATACTTTGGGAAGGCAAGAGCCTGATATACCCTGACAGAAGGCAGAAGGGAAAATTGAGATTGCATTTGCGTGTGAATGTTAAGGGAAGATTACTGTCATGAAAACAGAGGTAGAGGCTGCCAATGGTTTGTCTATCCCCTCCAACAGTTCCTATTACTCTAGAAGGAATACCATACTCCAAGTTTAGAGTTACCATTATCTATTCTGGAATAGATAAAGTGTTCTTAATTAGAAATACTTCAACTAGAAAGATGAATGCTCTTTCAAAGTCAAAAAGTTTAGAAAAAAATTAAGTGGAGTATTAGAAAAATGTTGGAGAAATGAAAGACATCTGAAGAAAAGGTAGCAGCTGTGAGGGAAGCAATTACGGAACGTACACGAATACAGTCAGTTCATCTAAACACTACCTCATCAATCAGTGGCAGCTTTCCTATGCAACTGCGACTTGGTACAAGTAGACCACTATGGAAGAAGAGGAAAGGAACATGCTGGGCCTGGCGGCACACACCGTAATCCTAGCACTCTGGGAGGCTGAGCAAAGAGGATCACAAGTTCAAGCTCAGCCTAGGCAATTTAGCAAGACTCTGCTTCAACATAAAAAGTGTTAAAAAGGCTGGCTGGGAATGTAGCTCAGTGTGAAGGCCCTGGGTTCAATCCCCAGCGCTCCCAAAGAAGAAAGAGGAGGGAGTGGGGGAGGAGAAAGGAGGTGTTAGGGAGAGCAATGGGGGATGGACATGATCAAAATGTTACATGCATGTAAGAAAATGCTACAATAAAACCCAATTTTGTAAAATTAGTATGTACTAGTTTAGGAAATGTGACTTGATTTAATGATGCTGGAGCAGGGTGAACTAAGGATATTACCCTTTCAAAGATTAAAGTTTGTTTTGTTTTGTTTTTGAGACGCAGTCTCGCTGTGTAGTGCTAGCTGGCCTGGATTCACTATGTAGTCCAGGTTGACCTCGAACTCATGGCGGTCCTCCTGCCTCAGCCTCCCAAGTGCTGTGATTTAAAGATCATTAATATGCAAGTCAAGTTCAATGTCAGAGAAAACAATACTAGTAGCAGGAGAATTTCCCATTGACATCGTGTTTTGCTAACTGCAAACTATTTTCATATCCATTGTTCTGCTCTACAAACTACCTCTTTGCCGCCCACCCAGCTTCTCCCAGGTCACACTTGTCAGGACTGTCTCTTGTCCCTAGGTCCCTAACCAAGCTATGTCCCTAACCAAGCTATGTCCCCACAGCCACACACCTGGGTGTACTTGCGGAAAAACACCCCTTGCACCTTCCCAAAAACTTCGTAGTCCACTGATACCAAGGTGTCCCCTTCTGCCATGCTCAAACCTGTCAAAGACCAGGGAAACAAAATTAAAGGGCTACTCCAGAATTCCCAACCCTGGGGCACAGAGAATCCACACCACCTCTCCCCACCCATCGCGGCGCCCGCTCCCCGACCTCCAGGGTCCGGGCTCCGAGAGGGAGCGCTGTGCGCACGCGCAGCGCGCGAGGCGCGAGGCAGACGCCGGCGGAGGGCTCCCCTTTCCTCGCCGCCCGCCTGCCTCACCGTCAGCTGGCCCGCTCCCGCCCATTCATTCCTCTTCCCACTCGGCCGCCAGAACCCCCTTCCGCTAACACTTCAAGGCTAATGAACCTGACCAGCAAGCTTTGGGGGTCTCTCCCATTCACCCTCCTCTTCTTACCCACGGGACGAACCACACAGGAGACCACCAAACCGACCACCTAGCGGCCGCGCAAACTGGCGTTCCCGGAAGTTTAGAGTGCGGCTCCTCCTTCGTAGCCTGACATGCCCATCACCTCTGCTGACCAATCAAAGTTTACGCCTCGGCCGCGAGCCCGCCCAGAGGGTGGGACTGTAGGATGTGATTTGTCCCGCGGAGGGGTAAGCCCGGCGTTGGGGGATCTGTCCACGGTCTGGCTCGGCCTCCGGAGATCAAGCCCACACCCCACCTCAGTTACTAAGCGCACCCCTCTTTGCATTTTCTCCTGGGAAGATGCATGCATTCAATAAATTTATGCATTCAATAAATACCGACTGACAGCCTGCTATACCAGGCACTGTTCTAGGCGGTTAGCACACATCAGTGAACACAACCCTGCCCTAGAGGAGCTTAAATTCTGGAGGTGGGAAACAATGAACATTAACATCAAAAACAAATTAAAGGTCGGGGATATAGCTCAGTGGTAGCGCATTTGCCTACCATGTGCAAGGCCCAGGGTTCAATCCCCAGCACCAACCAGACAGACAAACAAACAAACTGAGTAGGACACATACAACCTCTCTGTCCTTTTTCTTTTAGTTCTCTTCAGGTATTGGATCATGCCTAACCCTAATTTGCTAGCAGGAAGGGTGCTAGCTAGAATCCCAGTGGCAGTTATTTCTCCTGAGCGTCCAGAAGTTGCCCACCAGTTTACCTTATTAAGAAAATGCCAAATAATGCTTAAATCAGGAAAGGAAGGAAGGAGGGAGGGAGGGAGGAAGGCAGGGAGGGAAGAAATGAAAGAGAGAGGAAGGAAGGAAAGAAGGGAGGAAGGAAGGAAGGAAGGAAGGAAGGAAGGAAGGAAGGAAGGAAGGAAGGAAGAGAAATAAAGAAAGGAAGGAGGGAAGGAGGAAAGGAGGGAAGGAGGGAGAGAGCGAGGGAGGAAGGAAGGAAGAAAGGGGCAAAAACACAAGCAAATAACTCACGGCTCCAAAATTTCAACTGACTCAATCAATCTAAGCCAAAAGGAAACTATCGAAGGGTGTTTGTGAACGAGGACTGTGAAAATTAGAGTTCATTTGTAGATATTTGTTTGGTTTTTTGGGGGGTGGTTTCCGGTACCGGGAATCGAACTCACGACCTTGTGCTTGCCAGGCAGGCGCTTTGCCACTGAGTTAAGTGCCCAGCTGCTCATTTGTAGATATTTGAAATCTTGAACTCGTACAAGTAAGAATGTGTGCGAAGGAAAGCTCATGCTTCTTGTTCCTCTTTGAATTTTTTTTTTTTTTTTTTTTTCCCACTGGGAATTGCACTCAGGACCTTGTGCTTGCCAGGCAGGTGCTGGTGCCACTGAGCTATATCCCCGGCCCTAAATCTCTTGTATACATTACATTCCTTCATCAAACTTCAAATGTGAATATGCCAGTTAGTCAAGTGAGATGGTTGTGCAGTGGTAGCCATGGAAATTACATCGTTCCTCTAGTTCTCCAGAACAGAGTAAGGATCCAGATCAGAGAAAGGCATAAATCTGCAGGGAGTGGGGGGAACTAGATTGAATGCTGTACTTGGAAACAACACTGAACAATATACTTAATTAATGGCATTTCTTTCTCTAAGTTTGTTTTAGAAAACTGGTTTCTCTAGAGAATTGAAAATATATTGAATATATGAATGTATGGGACACCATATGGTATATAAAGATGAATGACATAATCTTTGCTCTCAATGGGGTTTTAACTTAGTGTAAGGGGTAAAAATGCACATACAGATGACAGTGAAGAGCACTACATGGTAACTAGATTCCACAAATATCCACTGAGAACTCATCATCGACCAGTCCTGCACTACAGCAAGGACCAAAAATACTATGAAGGAGCAAAGAGATGATTTCTGATTGGGAATACTGGGAAAGGGCTCTTGGAGGAGACAGTTTTCCAGGGTCACACAAGCACAACCCATTAAGTCATGGAGTTGGGACTTAGTTCCAGCAGTCAATCCAGAGTCCACTCCTATAAATGCAATGCTCTACCACTTCCCAGGATGTGGAGTTTGGCATGAGGCAGTATCCCCGACACGAGAAAGTAAAAGTAGTCAGTTGTGGTAGACCAGAGGCTCTCAGTCCCGGCTGCATATTAGGTCCTTTGGGGATGCTTCTAAAAATATCAGTGCCCCAGACCTCAGACCCACAATATTGCTTTCCAAGTAGTTTTCATGAATAGCTAAGGCTGAGAGCCCCTGGGCTAGCTTAAGGGGAGGCAGGGCTGGAAAGAAAGACTGGAATTATTCTGAGAGGTAAAAGTGCAGCGCAGAATTATGTATTTTAACTTTAAATTCTGCAGGTAAAGATGAAGCCACTGGGAGAGGGAAATGATAGGACCAAAAGTCTGTAGTAATCAGCCAGATTTAGCTGTTTCACAATGTATACATATACCAAAACATTACATTGTACACTGTAAATATGTACACTTTTGTCGACTATGTCTTCAGAAAGCTGGGAAAGGACATAGGCTCGTTATTCTGGCAGCATAAAGATGGGATTGGGGAGATGCTGAGGTCAAGTGTAAGAGGAGGGTGACACCATCCAAAGAGAAGTTAGGAAAAGTTCCCCTAGAGCAGCAGAACTGTAAAGGAGGGTCATACACGGGAAATATGAGGATAAGAAAAAGCAGAAATTGCAGTTAAAAGGAAGAGGGGGCAAAGAGGCAGGAATGGAAGAGGACTGATGCTTTGTGCATGCTTTGAGCTGGAGAAGCTGCAAACGGGAATGGGGAGGTGATTGGAAGTCTGTGTTGGTTTTTTTTTTTTTTTAAGAGTCTGTGTTGTCACATTGACTTTAAGGTTCCTGAGGGACAGTCATGTGCTAGTGCTGAATGGGCTGGTGGAAAACTGAAGCAAAAGAGTGAGACTACAACTAAGTTGGATATGACTTAATCCTGAGTGAATGCTGAA
>NW_004955523.1:489124-494537 GCF_000276665.1 Chinchilla lanigera | reverse complement strand
CCTGCCAGCCGGCCCCGAACCCTGGCGGGCGCGCTCCGCGGCTCCCGCAGGCGCCAGCAGGACGGAGGAGCCCTCCCGGCCGCCGGGCTCCGACCTGGGAAGCGGCGGGCCGGCTGAGAGCGAGCCTTTCCGTTGGCGGGGAGTTGCTTGTCCTGAGTCCTGGGCCCGCGACCTGACCGCTGCTCTCCCGCCCGCCCGGGAAAGTGTGCTGCGGCGGCGAGCACGGGGGAAGGGAGCCGGGTGGCAGGGACACCCGCCTCCCCGCGTGCCCTGTCCTCGGCCCCCGCGGTGCCTGGCGCAGTCACTGCCCAGCACACGGAAGGAGCGATCTGACGGGTCCAGCACCACTGCCCCGGAGAAGTTTAAGGTGACTGGCTAAGGCGAATGTAGAAAGTTCACTTCAGCAACCCAGTGAACCTCAGACAAATTCTTCACATATATCTGGTTTGAATCTCCCCTAGGCTTCAGGCCAAGCCCCGAATGGCTGGTCTCCAGTTGGCTCCTCAATTGCCTGTGGGCGTTATGTTCCCACATAATAAAACGGAAGCTCCAGGGCTCCACTCAGCCAAGCAAGACCCTTATGAACAAGGTGACTCTTCCCAGCAGTCTTCCTCGGGGCACTTGAAGAGTTCTCAGCAGAAGCCTTTGAGCAAGAGAGAGCTGGATAATGTCTACACTCACCCCAAACGGAACACCTGCACAAAGGCCCGGAGCCGCTTCTCTTCCCAGTGTGCTGGAGTAAGCCAGAGAAACTCGGGAAGCAATGCCCAGGGCCAAGGAAAGGGCTGCTTGTACTCTGCAAGCCCTCAGTCCGGGTATCGCAAAGCAAATGACCAGGACTTCATCCCCTTTACAAAGAAACGAGTTGGGGTGGACCGGGCCTATCCCTTGAAGCCCATGGTCCACCGGAAATCTCGTAGTACAGGGGAGGCTGGCACTGACAGGTACCAGAATGTCTACCCAAGACCCCTTGAGCTGGGAGAGTTTTCAGACAGCAACTCTGGTTTGAGGAAGTGGGTGAGTTCATCTGTTCTGGCCTCCATGCAGCGGGAGGCCATGGCAAACCTCCACAGGACCGAGCGGATGCAGCTTCAAAGACTGGAAGCTGCAGGGGAGAGCTTAGAAGAGGAAATTCGAAGAAAGGAGATTCTCCTGAGGGAAAAGTTGAAGAAGACAGAGGAAGAACTCAGAAGGATCCAGAGGGAAAAGGAACAGGCCAAAGAAAATGAAGAGCGCGAGCTGCAGAGAATGATACAACTCAGAAGAGGTAAAGGCAGTAACAGCAACACCACAAACAAGCCTGTCTTTTCCCCAGAATGTGGGACTGAAGAGGTGTTCAGTAGAGACTGGAGAGAGGATGAGACTTGGGGACAGCCTCAGGAAAATTCTAGTCCAATCCAGCTCTCTGATTATAGAATTCAGAGGCTCAAAAAGGAAAGGCTAGTGGCAAGCAATAGCAAAATCCGAGACGCAGCCTCCAGGCCATTGGAGAAGTTCTTTCAGCCTTCGGAAGAAGCAGGCAGTCATTTGCAGGGATCCACCAGAAGTGCTCGCCTGTCCAGGGCACCAGAGTCCTCACGTTCCAGCGGCTGCACTGAAGAAGAGCCAGAGCTGGGCAAGTGCAGCCACTGTGGACGCACATTTCTCTTGCTCAGGCTGGAGAGACACTCTGCCATCTGCAGCAAGATGCAGGGCTCCAGGAGGAAAGTGTTTAACTCCTCCAGAGCGCGGGCGAAGGGCACAGAACTAGAGCAGTACATGAACTGGAATGGGCCAGCCACAGTGAAGGTAATAAGAGCTGCACGGGTCTGACTTTGTGTGGGGATCACCATAGGGGCCTGTCATGTCCTCTTCGGTTTTCTTTAGGGAAAACTCAGGTGCCATGTGGGAAGAAGGTGAGAATTAATGTTTCTTGATTACTACTGTGTGCCAGTCACTGTGACAGGAGCTTTTCCTGTGATCCTTTAGATTCTGAGGATCTCATTATCACTCATTTATCAGCTCCAAAGTTAAGACTTGGAGATGCTTACTCAGGTAGGAAGGCTTGTACAGGTTAAGTAACGTTCATGAAGTCATAGCTTTAAGTGAAAGGGCCAACATGTAAATCTTGGTTGGATTAACTTCAAAATCTAGACTTAAAAAATATGTCCTTTTGATTTAAAAGTAGTATGTGTTTAAAAAATTGATAAATTTCAAAACATGATACATCTAAAGAAAAAGCTATGAACACAATATTCATTTTCTTGGTTTGCCAAGAGAACTTCTTGCTCTTTGCAGTGTACTCTGCCACCTCCCAGGAATAGGGTCTGTTACCACTCCTTTAGCTGTGTCCACTCTTTCAAGTTTAGCTCAGTTTCAATACACTTTAATGGATGCATAAAGCACATCTGAGTTTGGGATTATTTTTCTGTTTATTTAGAGTATGAACACCTTCAGGGTAAAAGATTCTCTTTTTGGTTATCTTTCAAAACATCACTTAGAAAAATCAAGTTATTAAGAGTTTTAAGACACATAAGTTCAGGAGAATTTCATAAGTACATCTGGACAAATTTGGATAAGACTGTCTCATAAATAACTATCAAGGTTATGCTACTCATTTTTTTTTTGTTGTTTGTTTGTTTTTCCAGTACCAGGAGTTGAACTCATGACCTCGTGCTTGCCAGGCAGGCGCTGTGCCGCTGAGCTAAATCTCCAGCCCCATGCCACTCATTTTTTGAAATGAGTATTTCTTAAGCTGTTGTGTACTGACATTTTTTATTTTAGTAGTTTTAGTGTGTGTTAGAGAAATGTAACAGCATATTAAACCTGTAATTTCTGAGGATCATGAATTTAAAGAAAATATTACTAGTAAGGAGAATAAAGTGATCAAATTTGGGGAATGCCTAGGCCATTTGATCTCAAAGGGTTCATATAGCTCTAATCTAGAAAAATTAAAATGTGTCTCATTTTCTTTCTTTTCCAGCCCTTCCTCTGCTGTTTTGGTACTTCTTGTCCATCAGGACTTTACTGTTCCATGTATATTTGCTGAGGCCTTTTAAAAACTCACATGGCTGTGATGGTTGGTTGTTAGGAGATGTACAGGACTTTGCAGTTAGAATTCTTTCCGTACAGTCTGGGAGATCACCACAAGAAAGTCGCTCCCATGTTCAGAGGTAATCTAGCATCCAACAAGAAGTCAGCAGCTTGTACTGGTAGATAATAATAGGACAGCCAGTCACTGCTCCTTCCTGTTTTCTTTTTGGTCAACCCAGCAGTCCACTGGGGATTCCCCATGTCCGACCACAGCAGTTTATATTTGGCCAGAACCTAAGAGAATCTTGTGGTTCTTGAAGTTCCTAAATATAGTGGCAGGGAAGCAAAAGACTTGGGTTTCTGTGAACAGACACCCTCGCTTTGGGGAAACCAGTTTGCCGAAATGTGTTTCATTGAGGACACTGAGGCAGAAAGGACCTGGTTTGAGATAGATCTCCTCCTGCTAATGTCCCAAGTCTTAGTCTAGAGCTCTGTTTCTTTGGAAGCTGTTTGTATCTCCATTGTCATTTCTCTTTATTTATAAGAAGCAGTGATTTTTAAAAATCTTTACGTAACTTCCAGCAGACTTGCATATCTTGTCTACTATGTATACTGGGAGCATTTGAGGCCAGGAGCCACACACATCTTAGTGCTCAATGTGTTAACTGAATATAATCTCAATATAAATTAAGAATTAAGGGGCTGAATGTGTAGCTCAGGGGTAGAGCATTTGCCTAGCATGCCGGAGGGCTTGGGTGAAGCCCCAATACCAGGGAAAAATATTAAAATATAGGTATCATCATACACTTGAGGAATCTTCCCCTAGCGGAATTCTTTTAAAGGTTCCTGGATACCATTGCTCACACCAGATCTCTGGCCTTCTCTGTTTCTGTTTCAGAAGGATCTTTCCTAATCCGTTTCTTTTTTTTTTTTTTTTTGTCTTTTTGAGACATCTTGCTGTGCAGTTCAGGCTGGCCTTGAGCTCACTCTGTAACCCAGGCTGGTCTTGAACTTGCAACGATCCTCCTGCCTCAGCCTCCCGAGTGCTGGAATTACAGGCGTGCGCCACCACGCCTGGCCTCTTCGTAATCCTTTGATAGTAACTTTTGCTGTTACCAAGAGCTCTTTGGCTTCTTTTCCTTTTTTCATTCTGTAAAAATTAATTTTAAGTGATATTGCATGCCTTTTAGAAATCATGTCTTCCTAAGTGATCTATGATGCAGATAAGCAGTGTCCTGTCTTAGCCTTTTCTGGACTCTAGTCCAGCCCCAGTCCTGTTAGGTGTTTTTTCTGGTATGCATTTTCATATCTCAATTAGTGTTTATTTTCTGGATTTGCCCATTTTCTATGTGGTCCAGAGACTTTGTGTGGGACTGAACGAAGCTATCTTTCATCTTGTCTCCTGTTACCAGAATCCTGTGTCTTCTATTTTATTGCTTCATTCTTTGCTTTACTAAAAAATATACACACAAAGAATATTTTAAAAAATTTTATAATGATTGTGCTGGATACTTAGTAAGCCATTTCAGGCTCAAGACTTATGACCTTTAATTCTAGAAAAATGAATGAAAATATCTGTATAACAGCTTACATGATTATTTGGCTGGGTTTAGAATTCTAGGTGGAAAATTATTTTATTAGAGCTTTTAGGGCATTTACCACTAGCTTTTAGCATTTAGTGTTTACTGTTGAGAAACCAGATGTCGTCTTGATTCCTATTTCCTTATCTGAAACCTGTTTTTGTTTTTTTTCCTGAATGCATATAGGCTTTTTTAATCGCAAAATTTTATAATAATTGTGCTCAATACTTGGAAAGCCATTTCAGTTTTAAGGTTTATGGCCTTTAATTTGAGGAATGCAATACTGTTTCTTTAATAATTTTTCCCTGTAAGTTCTCTGTTCTTTTTGGATGCCTATTGATGATATGTTAGACTTCCTGGATTGCCTTTCTAATTTTCTAATCTTTTCTACTTTCCATTTTCTTTTTTCCCTAAGGAATTTTTTTTTGTTGTTGTTACCGGGAATCAACTCAGGACCTTGTGCTTGCCAAGCAGATGCTTATGCTGCTGAACTATATCCCCGCCCCAAGGAATTTTTTTTAACATTATTTTATAACATTTCTATTTTGTTTTTACTTTTAGCTATCAAAAGTTTTAATTTATAATGTATTTGGTTCTTCAGTTTTTTGTTTTCTTTTGTCTTTTTGAGACAGGGTCTGACTATGCAGTTCAGGCTGACCTTGAGCTCCCTTTCTTTTTTTTTTTTTTTTTTTTTTTGGTTTTCTCCGGTACCGGAAACCGAACTCACGACCTTGCGCTTGCCAGGCAGGCGCTTTTACCCTGAGCTAAATCCCCAGCCCCTCTAATGTATTTTTATTATTACTTTTTATTGTCTGTAATTG